>NW_024704746.1:3716594-3823437 GCF_018977255.1 Callorhinchus milii | reverse complement strand
GGTGCCCACACAGGTATCAGTCCGGTCAGAAGCGAGCCGGGAGGATGAGGCCGAGGAGTGGGAGAGGGAGGTGGACGGTTTGGTGGCCTGGACTTCAAAGCTGGACTCCACTGAGCTGGAAAATAGCTGAGCACCAACATCGGACTCTGCGGAAACTTCCGAAGGAAAGGAGAACCAGCAGCGGCTGTGAGGCCCTGTCCACTCCCGGGATTTTAACCATGACATTCCCCCCCACCCGCACCCGCACCACCACCACCACCACCATCCCCGTCACTGGCCCAGTGATGGCACCGTTGTTTAGTTACACGAGTGGGGTGTGTGAGTGGGTGGGTGTGTGAGTGGGTGGGTGAGTGGGTGGGTGAGTGGGTGGGTGGTGAGTGTGGTGGGTGGTGGGTGGTGGGTGTGTGAGTGGGTGGGTGGGTGGGTGAGTGGGTGGGTGGGTGGGTGTGTGAGTGGGTGGGTGAGTGGGTGGGTGGGTGAGTGGGTGTGTGTGTGAGTGGGTGGGTGGGTGGGTGAGTGGGTGGGTCGGGTGGATAGAGTCTCTGCCTCTGTCCCTCGTGGTGGTGTATAAAATAAAATATTCCCTCGAGGTTCGGAGTTACAATTGATAATAATAATTTTCCGCTCTTTGTTCGGTGACGTGAGACTGGATGGAAGTTCCTCTGCTTATTTTGAGTGGTGCTATCGTAACCATATGGTGGTGGTGGGGTGGTGGGGTGGTGGGGGTGCAGGGGCGGGGTGGGGGGGGGTGTGCAGGGGCGGTTAGAGCGAGAGGACCTGGGTTTGATCCCCGGGCAGGGCCAGACCTCAGGCAAGTTCTGTCACACTTTTTTTTAAAAAAAATCACATTCCTAAAATTACAATAAAAGAAACTCCCTCCTCGCCTCCCCTCCCCTCCCACCCCCCTCCCCTCCCCTCCCTCACACGCACAAAACAAGTTATCTGAAGTTTTTTTTATTTTGCTTACGGCGTCCCCCCCAAAAAAAGGGGGCAGTAAAACAAAAAGGGGTTTGTTTGCGCAGCGGATGGGGCGGTGAGGAGCGCGGGAGAGTGGTTGCGTTTTATCGATCACAATAAATGACAATTTAAAAAAAAAATAGAGAAAAGAATTTACCAATAGTCCTTGCGTTCGGTGCAGCGCCTCTCATTGGGTGATCGCGAAGTGCGTCGCCGGATTCACTGTGAAGTGTAGTGACTGTGTGCTTGTAGGTGAATGTACAAAATATATATCTAAATATATATATATATATACGCCGGAGTCTCGGGAGTTTAGTGGTTAGAGCACTCGCCTCGCAAGCGAGAGGACCCGGGTTCGATGATTCCCGCAAGTTTCCTTACTCCACACGCCTCTGTTTACCCGGCAGTAAGTAGGAACACCGGGTGGTTTGGAGGATCACTTTTCCGGAGTGGTGGGGTTGCGGGGGGGGGGCGGGGGGGGAGGAGTGGGGGGGGGGGAGAGGGTGTGTTAATAAATTAGTCCCTTATAAAAAATTTGGCGACTGAATCCCGCGATCGCCCGCCCCGCGTTTGGCCCACGAAACGAAACGTGCGGTCGCTGCACTACGCGGTGTACGACGACGACGACACAACAACAACAACAACCGCTCGCATTGACCTTCCGGCATCTCGGAACAGCTACATAGGACACGAGGAATATTATTATATCTATCATTACTATTATTATTATTATTATTATTAGCGATAACAGTAATCCTGGCAGTCGGGAAAAGCGCGGCGCAGGACGCAGGAGTGTAGTGACTGTGAAGTGTAGTGACTGTGTGACTGCAGACGGTTTCTCCATCCAAACAGCCAGAGGTCTGGGCTAAGCCATTGGGGCGGAGGGGGTGGTTTTGCTCACATCTGGAGCCGCAAACCCGGCTGTTTCGCACGGCCCCAATGCCAACCGCCCGGTCGACCGCAAGGGGACGCCCCAGGGGGTCTCTGGCTGCCTCCAGCCCGCAAACTGTCCGCTCAGACTGCGGGGGGGAGTGAGCCCGGGACCCACACCCCCCCGGTCTGCGCAGAGTGAGGTGCGGCTCTCACTAACACCTGGAGAGGATTCCCCCCCCTCTCTCTCTCTCTCTCTCGCTCTCTCCCACTGTCAGGAGCGCTCTACCTTTCACCTCTCTCCCTCTCTCTCTAAAGAAAATAATAATAATAATAATATAATAATAATCCTCGCATTGGATATAGCGCTTTTCTTATTTTTCACATCGCATCTGATTTGCGGATTCTCTCAATGTTACTCAATGCTGGAATTCCTGACAAGGGTCGAGGGTCTGGCTCATTCGGCCAAGAACTTTGAGCTCACAGCCGAGGTTGACGCTCCAGTGTAGGGCTGGGGGGAGATCCGCACTGTCGGAGCTGCCATCACGTGTTAAACCGAAGTCCTGTCTGTAAAGCTCTCACGGCACAATTCGAAAAGGGAAGCGAGTTCCTCTCTCTCAGTTTCCTGGCCGAAAATTTTGACTCACTTTGTGGCTCTTTTTGGGACATTGATGGTGCGGTCCTCAACAGAATAGACAGTCACTACGCTTTACAGCGAATCCTGTGAAGAACTTAGGGACATTTTTGACCTGATAAGACACAGGGGTTATTGTTGCAATGAATGCAGTGATTTTCTTTGCGAGCATCCATTTTGCACACAGCGACGTTCCCGCAAACAGCCGTGAAATGAGTGACCAATTTTATCTGGGGGGCATTGTCGGCACTGCGGAAAGGGAGAGAGAGAGAGAGAGAGAGAGAGCGCAGCGGGATCTCTAAGGTGGACTGACTCAGTTGTTTGTGAGGGATGGAGCTGGAGGTTGGTGGGTGTGTCTCCACTTATCAGCCAGCCATCTGTAGGTGAGTTCCAGGAGCACTCTTCACACTCCCTGGCTTTGTTAATGATTAGCTTGTGTGTTAGTAATAAGTTAGTAACCCAGAAACCTTCAGCGCTAACAAAAGGCCATTGGGCACATTGTGTCTGGGCCACCACGAAAAATCGTCCCACCAGTCCAATGCCAGTGTTTATACTACACATGAGTCCCACCTGCTCATTGCTCCCTCACGTACCCTTCTATTGCTTTCTGTCTCAATCTACGGACACTGCTGTGCACAAAATATACTTTCAATTCACTGTACGGTATATTTTGTGAAGCGCTATTATATGTCTCAACGAAGTGATAAGGCCCTATATGGAACCCAAGGATGTATTTTTATATTTAACTGTTCTAAGTAATGTGTTGATCAAGCTCTTCTCCCCCCCCCCAGCTATTGCTCACTGATAATCCTTTGGGATTTCAGTGCTCGGGTCAAGTTGAAAACAACGACAGGCATGTATCGGGAATACCGAATGGAAAACTGTAGTAAATCACGAAAGTAATCCGTTAATCCCAGGGAGAAAGGGGGAAAATTCCTTGCGGTGTGTGATTGCATGACCCTGAAAGCGTCATCCTGGGACTCTGCCGCTCACACTTTCGCCTCACGCTTGAGTCAGAAGATTGTGGGGTCGAGCCCCACATCAGGACACTCTGAGCTCACAGTCTAGGCTGATGATCCCGATGCAGTGCTGGGGGGAACACCGCATTGTTGGAGGCATCGTCATTTGGACGAGACGTGAAACGTCACTCCACCGTCTCTTCAGGGGCGTTAAAGATATTGCAGTGCTGTAGGGAACCGGTGAGAGTGTTTCCCTCTCTGTCCCGGCCGACAATCCCCCAGATAAAATCGCTTGCTCACATCTCGACGGTTGCAGCATGTTATTGTGTGAACATTGGCTGTTGTGTTCGCCTACAAAACACAAGTCACTTCCCTTTACTGTGAAGAGGTGTGAAGCGCTTAGAGACGTCTCAACAACAGATAAAGGTAGCGGGGAGGGAGGTGCTTTGATAGGAAGCATAGCCTGAGGTGAGCAAGCGATTTTACCCGGGGCGTGTGGGTGGGGGGGCGGGGGTGGGTGGGGGGGGGGTGGCGGATTGTCAGCCGGGACACCGGGGGGGAGAGCGCATCGCTTGGATCTTTCAAGTCCACCCGAACTTCCTGCCCCATCTTCCGATCGCGCCTAAAGACGTTCCTCTTTGACAGTACGGAGCTCCTCTCTCCCCCCCTCCCTCTCTCTCCCCCACACACCCCCCCCACCCACCCCCCACCCGTGCCTGGAGCGAGAGTTCTGCTGCCAGAGTCAGGCAGTGAGTGGTGTGTGGTGTCTGGAATGCTCTGCGCTGCTCTGTGTGGGTAATGGGAAGCAGGCGCGCGGTGGAATTCTGCTCTGCAGTGTTCCTGGGGGAAGCTGAAGCGATTGGGCCAGAGAATGAGTCTCAGGGTCAGGAGGTGGGGTCTTCCAGGCCCCCTACATTGTTTACCCACAAAATACACAGTCAACTCCGCTTTACAGTGCAGGAGGTGTTTTGAGACGTCTCAACGACGTGACAAGGCGCTATGTCAAATGCAAGGATTATTATTGTTATTATTATTATACGTTGGGGGCTCTGAGCTCACGCTGGGACGAGGGGAGGTGGGGGGGGGCACTGCATTGTTGGGGGTGCCGTCCTTTGGATGAGACATTAAACCAAGCTCCCTGTCTGTTTCAGGTCGATGCTAAAGGTTATGGTGTGGTTTAGTAAATTGTGCGTGTGTGTGTGTGTGTGTGGAGAGGGGGTGGGGGGTTGTTCTCTGTTCACTATAATGTAATATAAAAACCTGTGCCGTTAATTATTATGGTCGGTCGTGTGCAAGACGAGCTGTCCAGGCAGTGTCCCCGACGTCCTTCCTCTTCGACCGTGCCTACGGTCACCTCCCCGCTCCCTCTCCCCGACTCGGAGTCGTGCTCCGCCACTGTCAAGCGCCGTGGGACCCTACCCCGCGTGAGGGGCGCGATATAAACGCAGATTGTTGTTGATGTCCTGTCACTCAGCTCACGTGGGGTTGTGTTTGGCGTCAGCACTTTGGCTCTCACTCTCACGCACTCTTTGTTGAGAGCTTTGGCAACGTGAGTTTGGTTGTGGAGGCTGAGAGTGGTGGAGTCGCGTGGGCAGGGAGGGCAGGAGGGGTTTCTTGAAGTGGTTGCGACGAGGCTGCTGCCTGGGTTTATTGGAAACCTCAGGAATGCAGACCTCTCGCTGAGCTTTTTAAGATTAAATCTGGCCGGCAGAACTGGCTCCTCCAGCGCTCAGCTCCCACTGAGTGAGTGAGTGTGA
Source organism: Callorhinchus milii (assembly GCF_018977255.1). Classification (NCBI taxonomy): domain Eukaryota; kingdom Metazoa; phylum Chordata; class Chondrichthyes; order Chimaeriformes; family Callorhinchidae; genus Callorhinchus; species Callorhinchus milii. The sequence goes on along the minus strand of NW_024704746.1, from coordinate 3,818,260 downwards.
GGGTCAGACTGTTCGTACAGAGGTGTGCGTGTGTGTGTGTGGTGGGGGGGGGGGGGGGGGTGTGTGTGTGTGTTGATGCAGCACTGAGGCTCACACTAAGTGACTGAGTGAGTGTGAGTGACTATTTGTGCAAGCGTGTGTTGGTGCAGCACTGGCTCACACAGCTCGTAGCTCGCACTGAGTGAGTGTGAGGGTCAGGCTGTGTGTGTGTGTGTGTTGGTGGCTTCTGTGTGCACAGCACTCATCTCACGTTGAGGGACTGATTGAGTGCGAGGCTGTTTGTGCAGGTGTGTGTTTGTGACGTCCTGTGTGCATAGCGCTCCACCAGACACCATCTAACGTGACGGCAGCTATATAAACGGAAGTAATAATAATCATAATAATCCTTGCATTTGATACAGCGCCTTATCCACATCATTGAGACGTCTCAAAGCCCTTCAACGAATATACTATAAAGTGAATTGACTGTGTATTTGCGGGCGAAACACGGCAGCGAATTGCGCACAGCGGTGTCCCACGAACAGTCGTGGATTGAGTGACCAATTTTTTGACCAATGTTTTTTTTGGGGGGGGGGAGAAATTAGCATTTCCCCTAGAAAGGGATCCAGAAATCGACTAACGACCGGGTTCCTTACTTGCTGCTTGGTAAACAGAAGCGTGTGGAGTAAGGAAACTTGCCCCAACCCGCCCGGGGAATCGAACCCAGGTCCTCTTGCTTGCGAGTGCTGACTGTTAAGCTACCGGATGGACTCCACAAGCTGTGGTTGTTGTTGTACCGTGTGGTGCCATGGGGTGCTGTGGGGCTGAAACCCTGCTCACCAGACCCTGTGACATATGGAAGCCATTGAATAATGTGCCGTCGTCAGTCCCTCTAGTTCCCGGCCCCTCCTCGGGCTTTGAAGATGCTTTTATAGAAGCTGCTGCGTTTCGGGAACAAACTTGTTTTTCTGTTTTTTTTCGGGCAAAGCTCTTGTGGTTTTTTTTACGCTCCCCATGCGTGCGCTCACACACACCCACGCACACACACTGGACACTAACCTGCATGAGGGACGCTATGTCAATGGAAGAAGTTGATTCGCTTGAGGACACGGGGTGTGTGTATGCACATGTGCGTGTGGGTGGGGAGGGTGGAAGTGTGAGTGCATCACAGATCTGGACTCACCCTGACCACCCTCTGGTGTGTGTGGATAGTGGTGGGAGAGGGCAAAGCGCTGCGCTGCATTGGAGCATCAGTAAGATTCCAGATGTGGGGTTTGAACCCACAACCTTCTGACTCAAGAGGCCAGAATGCAAAACCATTCTTCCCCACTCCTATTTACTCGCACATACGCTCTTGCACACTCACACGTTCACTCTCTATCACACACACACACACACACTCATTCGAGAATGTTCCGTTTTGAGCACAGCTCCAAGTCTTTCACAAGTGTGAGCGAGCTCCGAAGAAGTCTGTCTATGTAGGCGAACGTGGCAGCGAATGTGCACACAATAACATCCCCCAAACAATCAGACAAGCACCAGGAGAACTCTCCTCTGCTCCGCCAGTACCATGGGAGATCTTTAACAGCCGCCTGAACGGGGCACAGACGAGACCACAGTTTAAGCTGTTCGAAAAGAGTTTCTCTCTCTTTCTCTCCCTGTGACCTGGCCGACAATCCTCCCCAGATAAAATGGCTCATTTTCTTCACGGCTATCTCGGACCTGGGAGTGTGGTCGGACAATGTAGAGGGAGCTTTACTATGTCTCTAACCCTGACCTGGGAGTGTGGATGGAAAGTGTAGACATGTTGGGATATTGCTGTGCGCAATTTGGCTGCTGCGTTTGACTTCCATGCAGTCACTACACTTTATAGTGAATCCTGTGAAGCGCTTTGACGGTTTTGATGATGTGATCAGACATTGTACACAAACTCACGGATTATTACCACCGTTGGATAACTGCCCTTTATTCTAGAATACTCCCACACTTTTAATGGCGGAGGTTTTGCTGTGCAACTCCAGTATTCCAGAAGGTTCAATGGCCACCAATGTATTATAAAATGTTTGAAGGACGCGCTCCCTGGGCCTGGCATCTCACTGACACGCCTCCTCACACTCTCTCTCTCTCTGTCTCTCTCTCTCTCTCACACACAGGCAATCTACAAGTCTTTTGTCTACGCAGAGAAGGTTTCCAATGGGGAGAGTGAGGTACAGCAGGTGAGTGCTGTGTGATGATTGTGTTGGGGACAACAAGGGACAATGACCGTTTGGGTCTAAACTAACTGCTCGTTTAGCCTGGTGGGACGTCCCATCAGAACCTGAGGCTGAGAGTGAGAGAGGGTTGGGGGTGGAGGTGGGGGGTATCAATGAACAGGGTTACCAGGAAGGGTTCAAGAGGCAGGACACGAGAAGGATGAGATCTAATGAGTTGAACCATTACTAGAGGCACAGTGTAGAGGGAGCTTTACTCTGTCCCTGACCTAGGAGTGTGGGCGGACAGTGTAGAGGGAACTTTACTCTGTCTCTAACCCACACCATTTATTCTTATTTATTTATTGAAATCAATAGCTGCCCTTCATCTTCGTTTTACCACCCCCCCCCCACCCCACCCCCGGCCGCCCTGCCCCCCTCCACATTGGAGGATTGGGGCTGCCTGGCTTGGGGGAGTGAGGAATGTCTGGGTGGGTGTGAGGGACTCGGTTACGGTGCTGTACAGCACAGCCTCGGACAGTAACCTGAGACGAGAGAGGCTGTCACATTGTGAAGCCAGCCAGTGGCAGTCTATGCTGGGTAATCCCATGCAGATGTGAAGGATGTGATGTGCAATGTGCAGAGGGGGGAGGGGGGAGGAGGAGAGTGGGGGGGGGGGGGGGAGAGAAGGGAAGAGCGTGCCGGAAACTGATGCAAACTTCGGGATCTCACACTGGATTCTTGGGTTTGAGTGTTTGCTACAGGTTGCCGCTCCAGCAGGGGGGGGGGAAGGGTGGTGGGGGGTGGGGAGAAGCACCACATTTTCTGAGACGCCGTCCTTCAGGCGGGACGTTCATACCGAGGTCCTGCCTGTGCCCTGTTCAGGCGGACGTTAAAGATCCTGTATCTATTGGAAAAGAGAAGGGAGTTTCTCTCTCTGGTGGCCTGACAATATCTCTCCCCCTGCTCCCCCCCCCCCCCTCCATCACTGTGTGAAGGGCGGTCAAAAGCACGTGCACTTCCTGAGCGGTGGTGGGGGGGACGGGGACGCGGGTGGATTGAGCAGGCTGGCGAGTGACAGGTGGGTAGAGATAGAGTTGGCTGTTGGCCCAGGCAGTATGAGAGTTGGGGGTGGGGGTGTAGGGTGGGGGGGAAGCAGGTGTCCTTCAGTCTCTGCTCCCAGGAACATTCTAAGGGGGGCTGGTGACGGGGGGTATTTTTAAAATTAAATCTTCCCAGTTTTAATTTTGGCATTGCATAGACAAGTGGAATTCAATTTGTGTGGGTGGTGGGGAAAGAGCGCGTGTGTGATGGTGGGGGGAGAGAGTGTGGGGGGGTGGGGGAGGGAGAGTAATAATCATTGCATTTGACATAGGGCCTGAAGTTTAGTGACTGAATATTTTGTGGGCGGCACGGCAGTGTCCCACAAACAGTTGTGGATTGAGCGACCAAATTATTATTTATTTAAAGGGATTGTGTAAGGGTTAACTCAAATTCATGACCCTGCGGTGAAGTAAGGACTGACACAAGGTGCTGTACAAAAATATGGATGTTTATTAATTCAAATTAGTAATAGTAATTAAAGGAATACATCACGATAATGCTTACGTATCCATGTACAGTTCACAACGATTTAAGTTGATCTAACCAAATGCTGTGGAAGAGATAGTGGAGCAATGTCCAGGTTAATGTCCATTTTAATCCAAATATATCTGTCCATCAAAAGGTATCCCAAGTATTGTTGTTTTCAATCACCCGAAAGTATCAAGGTATTATTATAATAATAATCCTTGCATTTGATATAGCGCTTTTCACGTCAGGAGGACGTCCCAAAGCGCATCACAGAACACACCGTAAAGTGAATTGACTGTATATTTGTGGGCGAACGCGGCAGCCAATTGCGCACAGCAATGTCCCACAAACAGTCGTAGATTGAAAATGACCAATTTATTATTATTTTGTTTTTTGGAGGGATTATTATTTTGATATGGATATCCAAATATCCAGATATGGATTACTTCCATTCTCCTGTTCTTTTTTCCGAATCTCTTTCCGAATCGATCTCCGTTTATACGGTTGGGGAGCTGACCTTTCGCCATTGTCTTTTGCAAGATGGTTCTCTCTCCCATGTTAAACCAGCTGTAGACCAATTTTCCACGAGAAAATGACTGATAAGGAATGAAAACAGTTTGTTGTTTATAAAGAGTCTTTTGTTTCTCCTCCTTGAGAAAGGATCTTTCTTGGAAGCTCGTCACAACCAGCTCCCCTCATATGAGATTGATCCTATGTCTCAAATACATAAACATCGCACATTTAATTTGCGATATTATTTAACACTTTAAGTACAGAATCTTACATTGAGGAACAAAAGCATCTCCACATCCCCCTGTAAATCACACAGGCACTACACTTGATTGTGGAGCGCATTGACACGCTTGAAGGGGTATCAATTGGACGAGTTATTTTGTGCTAGCTGTTGTAAGTCGTGCCATCTCCTGGGCCCTGTGCTTTGATCTGTGTGTTTCTGTGATGGGATTCTGGCCAGCAGTAAACCATTAGTGTAGAGGATGGCATTAGTGTGCTGGCACGGCTCCCACTGACCTTTCTCATCCAGCTATAAGCAGGGCTTGGATGTTGCAGTGGGCAAGACGCCTCCTCTGGGACCTGGGGTTTGAACTCGGCCCAGATCTGATGGGATTAAAAGTGCCTCGCTGCTGCCAGACAGTGTAGAGAGAGCTTTACTCTGTCTAACCCTGACCTGGGAGTGTGGACGGACGATGTGACTGCTCGCTGTTTGACGTGTTGTCTCTGCCCCTCTCCCACAGCTGGCTAAGAAGATCCGGGAGAAGTTTAACCGGTACCTGGACGTGGTCAATCGCAACAAGCAGGTGGTGGAGGCATCGTACACCGCACACCTCACCTCCCCCCTCACCGCCATCCAGGATTGCTGCACCATCCCCCCCTCCATGATGGAGTAAGTACTGAGCTCCCCCTTCACTCTCAAACCCAGGCACCCCCTCTGCCCAGCGCATAAGAATTTTCTGGTGAAAGAAGACCAAGGTCCATCTAGTTCTCCGTCCACCATCCTGGCAATTGCTTGACATGTCATGTCTCAAACTAGGTACTGTATCCCGAGATATTACCAGAGATAATAGCAGAAATCTATCTAATTTCACCGAATATATTGTAAACATACTCAATCCATGACTGTGGGACCCTGTGCTCAATTGACTGCCGCATTTTACACGCAAATATACAGTCGCTCCACTTTACATCATATTCTGTGAAGCGCATTGAGACGTCCTAACGACGTGACAAGGCACTGACTGTATCAAGTGCAAGGATTATTATTGGGAGGGAAGGGGTGTGGGGGGAAGGGGCTCAAAACCACGACCCCCCTGACCCAGAGGCGAGAGCATGAGGGGCTGAGAGCGAACGCAGGGAGAGACGTGGAGCTGTGTTGATTAAGGAGGAGAGCTGGTTGTGATTTCAGGTGGAGTCTGAATTCTCTCTCTCTCTCTCTCTCGCTCTGCATCACTCCAGCATCTGGTTCACATGATAAGGCCAGCCTGATTCAAGCGTGCTTGGAATTTGCTGGAAGCTTCGGTTTTGATGTCAAATTCAAAGCGTTGCCAAGAAAATAAGTTTTTTTTTATCATCTGTACGTTCAGCCCCCAAACCCCCCCACTCTCCCTTCTCCCCTCCCCCCCCTCCCCCCCCGGACATCTCGTCGGCAAAATCGAGGCCAGCCGGGGGTCTGGGGGAGTTTAATATCTTAAGTTAAAAGCGCTCAGAACATCAATCAGCCAGCGGCCAACGCATGCTCCACGAGGGAGCTCGTCTCCGCAGGGAGAGATCAAAGCACACGCAGAGAGGCTCTGCAATCACTCTCTCCGTCTCTCTCACACTCTCTCTCTCTCCTCACCCTCTCACATAGGAAAGGAGTAAGCCATTCAGCCCCTCGAACCTGTTCCACCATTCTATTGCTTCATGGCTAATCTGTACCTCAACTCCAATTCTCTCAACCTCTTTTTTTCCCCTCTCACTCTTCTCACACTGTCCCTTTTGCTCTCCCTCTCGCTCTTTCCCGATCCCGGTCTCTCTCAAGCTTGCTCGCTCATTCTTTCAATTTGCCCAACCTCTCTCTCTACCCGTCATTTGCTTCCTATCTTTATCTCTCGTTTCTTTCTCTCCCTCGCCCTCCTCTCTCTCATTTTCCTCTTTTTCTCTCCCTCTCCCCTCCCTCTCTCTTTCTTTCTCCTCTCTCTCTCTCTCTCTCTCTCTCTTTCCCCCTCTCTTTTTCCCCCCTGTCCTTTTTCTTCTCTTTCCTTCCCCCCTCCATCCTCTCCCCCTCTCTCTCCCTGGGGCTGTGTTGATCAGAGTCTCATTAATGCGCTGCCAGTGATGTGACGGCTCTTTGGAAACTGAATTTCAATGTGTCTCGTTTGATCATTGACAAGTGAGGAATGTGGCATGGAAACTCATCAGCTGGCTTGTCACGGACCTGGGCTGCTCCATTGCTGTGGTGGCGGGTAGCGTGATTTACTGGCTTATGATGTCTTTGTGGAGGTAGAAGGAATGGTAGTGTCCATGGGGGGGGTTGGGGGAGTGGGATTTATCCCCCGTGTGTGATGCTGGCACTGATGCGGGTTATGGGTTCCCAGTGAGAGCCCGGACGGACAGGGTAGGGGGAGAGAAAGAAGAGAGAGGACGAAGATAGAGAAAGTGGGGGAGTGAGAGAAAGTGAGGGGGGTGGTGGCGGGGTGCGGAGTGAGAGAAAGTGGGTGGGGGGGAGAGAGAGAGAGAGGAGAGCGGGTGGGGAATGAGAGAAAATGGGTGGAGGAGTGAGAGAACTTGGTCGGGGAGCAGGGAGAGAACGTGGGTGGGTGGGGAAGGAGAGAATGTGGGTGGTTAGGGAGAGAATCTGGGGGGGAGGCAAGGGAGAAAACGTGGGTGGGGGGAAGGAGAGAAAACGTTGGGGGGTAGGGAGAGAATCTGGGGGCGCATACTTGGGGGTGAGGGGGGAGAGAGAAGTTGGGGGGGTGGGGGAGCACATCACTGGCTCCAATATCACAACCCTTGTGCTGCATTCACCCAATGTCAGACACTGACACAAAGTGGGGGGGGGGGGTTAATGAATGGGCTTATTGCCCCTTCTTCCCCTCCCTCTCACTCCCCCCCCCCACTCCCTCTCCCACCCCTCTCTCTCTCCCCCCTCCCCTTCTCTCTTTCCCCCCTCCCCTTCTCTCTCTCCCCACGCCTCTCTCTGTCTCCCCGCCCCTCTCGCTCTCTCTCCATGCCTCTCTCTCCCCGCACCCCCTCTCCCCACCTGCCTCTCCCCTCTCCCCGCTCAGGAAAACTCAGTGTGATTCCAGCGCCCTCTAGTGTCCAGCAACTCACTCAACACACATGGCAGACATTGGTACAATGGAATCCCATTTGCCAACGTCAACAAAACAGAGCGCCTTTCACGTCGGGAGGACGTCCTGAGGCTGTGGAACCCTCTGGTCCAACACCTGGGGAGGATTACCCACCGAATGTTTGGGGATATTTCAGGGTGACAAGAGAACACGGGGTCTCTCTCCCTTGTATGACTTGTTCCAAATCTCTCCCCACACTCTCCCCCAGCTTTCTCTTCCCCTCGCCCCTTCCCCCTCCCCCTCCCCCCGACACACACACACACTTTGTGTGTTTAACCTGGTCTTGTTCTCACCCTGCAGGTTCGATGGGAATTTCAACACCAATGTTTCAAAAACCATCAGCTGCGACCGTCTCTCCACGGCCATCAATAACCGAGCATTTAATCCCGGCCGGGACCTGAACACTGGTCAGTATCTCCCCCCTCCACCCCGTTTGCCCCCCCCCCCCCCAGTGAGTCACTAATCTCAGCCGCGCTCACACAGACAACTGATGTATACCCTCTCCCCCTCACCCATCCAAATTCAGCCACAGCCTGGCTCAGTCAGTCACATTCTTGCCTCTTTGAGTCAGAAAGTCCAAGCTCCGCGTCTACGCCTCGTCTACGCTCCAGTGCAGGGTATTGTCAGAGGTGCCGACCTGAGGATGAGATGTTAAACCAGGATCTGTATGTGCCCTGTTCAGGTGGACATTAAAAATGTCCCAGATGAAATCCCTCACAGCTGTCAGCTGCCACGTTCGCCTACAGAGTCACTACACTTTACAGTTAATTGCTGTGAAGCCCTTTGAGACATCCTCTGGACTTGAAAGACCCTGTGCCAGATGCGAGGATTATTATTATTATTCTATACAGGCCTCTGGAAGTGGCTCAACCATGTGATTGCGCCCATGACCCCATTTGAAGCACCTGTCTTGGCTGGTTGGCCTCTGACAATCCCATGTACCTTGTCGTGCTTTAATTGTTATGTGGTTTCAGCCGGTTAGAATCCAGCAGTGTCCAATACACACTCCAATACAGTGTCCAATACACACTCTGGGGTGCCCAAGCCTTGGCTCTTGCTAACCAAAAAAAATGCTTCTGGTTATTTCCCAATATTCCCATTCTCTTTCCGGTTTGAAACCCTGCACAGTTCTCGCTGATAACTTCAAATCCAACGCGGGGATAAAATGGCAATATTTCAGCTCGGAGGAGGGAATCTTTACCATATTCCCGGCTCACACCTTCCACTGCAAAACGAGTTATGAGCATCGCAGCAGGTAAACCGCCTGTCTACTCTCTCTCTGTGCTCGTGGTGTGTGTGTGTGTGGATGTGTGTGAGGGGTTGGTGTGTGCTAACTGTGTGGGTGTATGTTGGTTGCTGGGTGCTCACAGTGTGGGGTGCTCACTGTGTGTTGCCTGCTGTGTGACTGTACTCACTGTGTGTGCTCACGCTGTGTGTGTGTGTGTGTATACTCACGCTGTGTGTGTTGGTTCCAGGCCGGTTTATGTCTCGACAGTGCGGCCTCAGGCCAAGCACATTGTGGTGATGGTGGATCATGGGGCGTCAGCCACCGACACCCAGCTCCAGATCGCCAAGGACGCCGCCCAGGTCATCCTCACCTCCATCGATGAGCACGACAAGGTAAGCCCCCCTCCTCTTCCTCCTCCCCTCCCCTGCATTTACCACTGATATTTCTCCCTTCCCCCAACCCCCACCCACCCCAAACGCACATACGCACACAGACACGATTTCGGTGTCTGCATTCCTAATGGTTCATCAGTGAGGCGAAGTGACTCCGGAGTCGGTGTTCCTCATTGTTCCAGAGAGAGACGGAGCAATTCTGAAATAAATAATAACATAATAATCCTTGCATTTGATACTGCGCCTTATCACGACTTCGAGACGCCTCAAAGCGCTTCACAGAATATACTGTAAAGTGAATTGACTGTAATTTGTGGGCAAAAATATTCCTGATTGTTCACGAGCGACTCTGGAGTCAGTGTTTCCGAGTAAGGCAGAGTGACTCTGGAGTAACCATTGCCGCTGGGTCCTCTGCAGATCTCAGTGCTGGCGGTGGCGGACACGGTGAGGACCTGCTCCCTGGACCTGTGCTACGAGTCGTCGCTGTCCCCGGCCACCAGCGAGACCAAGAGGAAGATGAGCTCCTTCCTCAGCAACATCAAGGCTGCCGAGGGCCCCACACAGCACGCACTGGGCTTCCGCAAGGCCTTCCACCTCCTCCACAACACCAACAGCAGCCACAGCCCTGGCCGTGAGTGTTGAGGGGGTGTGGAGTGGGGCGTGAGTCAGCATTGGGGGAGAGCGGGCCATGAGTGTGATGGGGGTGTGAGTCAGTGGGTCAGGAGGTTGTGGGTTCAATCCCCACGTGACTGATTTAGAACTCACAGTCCAGACTGACGCCCCAGAGTGGGGGTGGGGGGGGGGGGGAGGCATTTCAGAGGTGCCACACAGAGAGAAGTAGCTGGGGGTGAAGGCTGGGTTTGCTGCAGTCAGTGGGGATGCGGGGGGAGGGTTGGGGGGTGTTGTTTGCATCCAATGTAGGGAGTGGAGTGGCTGCGGGGAGGTTGGGTGAGGAGCGGTGGTGGGGTGGAGTGTGGGTTCAGGGTGCTTTTGCCTGTGCTCAGGCACTAACCTGTCCCCCCCACCCACCCCCCATTCACTGCCCACAGCCACAGACATGGTGATCGTGTACCTGTCGTCGGGCACCACCTCTCGGGGCGGGTCAGAGGCTGAGAAGGCGGCCACACTGAGTGCCGTGAGCGAGGAGAACAGGCGGCTCAACAACTCCGTCATGCTGCTCACATACGCTCTGATGAACGGTGAGTCATGGAGTGGGGGGGTGTGGGGGGAGTGGTTTGTGTCTGTTGGGGGTAGGTGGGGCTCGTGGGCTTTGTATGTGTGTGTGGGGGTGAGGGCTATGCATGGGTTGGAGGGGGCTGTATGCGTGTGGGGGTGCAGGTGGGGGATGTGAGGGGGCTGTGGTGGAGTGGGGTGGGCGATAGAGAGGGGGCTACATGTGCTTGTGGTGGGGGCTGTCTAGTCGCCTTTTCAGAAGCTTTGGCAGAGGGGGCAATTTGGAGGGGGATGGGTTTGGTGTGGTGGGGAGATCTCTTGGCACACTTGTCACTGAGGTAGTAAGTGACTGAGTTGAGTGCTCGATGAGAGCCTAAGGAGAGGGGGGGGGGGGAAGGGACAGTGACAGTAACCTGAGCTGCTGACGTTAACCCTGTGTTGTCCAGAGGGCGTGACGGGGCTGAAGGAGCTGGCCTTCCTGCGGGACCTGGCGGAGCAGAACGCGGGGAAGTATGGGGTGCCGGACCGCATCGGGCTGCCCGTCGTCAAGGGAACCATGATGGTGCTGAACCAGCTCAGCAACCTGGAGACCACCGTGGGCCGCTTCTACACCAACCTCCCAAACCGCATGATCGACCAGGCCGTCTTCAGCCTCCCCTACACTGACGAGATGGGCGATGGTGGGTCCCTCCTTCCCTCCTTTCTTAGAAACATAGAAACAGGAGGAGGCCATCCAGCCCCTGGAGCCTGTTCCACCATTCTATAAATTCATGGGTGATCTGTACCTCAACTCCAATTACCCGGCCTTGACCCATATCCCTTGATACCCTGACCTAACAATCCTTTCTTCCTTCTCTTCCCTCTACCCCCCCCTGCGGATATCTCCCCAACCCTGTGTCTCCCCCTCCCATTGCCACCCCTCCTTTGCCCTCTACTGACTTACCCATCTTGGGTTCGCACAGAACCTCGGAGGGTTGGTGGGGAGTTATAGGAGGGGGAATGGGTCCACTTTCTTTACTTCACCCCTCCTGCTGCCAGGTACCAGGCTCCTCATAGCTAGACTGTGGGGATTGAGGTGGCCACAATTTACACTGACACACTGCTCTCACCTTGGGAGGACGTCTCAGAGAGCTTCACAGAGCTGTGTGGGCACCCGAGCTGATGGTGGTGGGAGGAGGGCAAGACAAGTCAGAGGCTTTAAAGGTGGGAATGGAGAGGGAAGTCCGTGATGGATATCCAGGACTGAGGAGGGGGGGGGAGAGGGAGAATTGCTGAAAGTTTGGTTGCAAATACGTTTGTTAGAGATCGGTCACCATGGGGACACCCCCCGCCCGCCCGCCCCCACTCCTATGCATTGCGTCCCATTCTCTTCCCCCCACTCCCACGACCCTGGCTGTGCGTGTGTGTGTAGTTGACCAGTGGTGCCCTCTGTTCGCAGGTCTCATCATGACGGTCAGCAAGCCCTGCTACTTTGGGAATATGCTGCTGGGCATCGTGGGAGTGGACGTCAACCTGGCCTACATTCTGGAGGACGTGACGTACTACCAGGACTCGTCTGCCTCCTACACCTTCCTCATCGACAACAAGGGTAACAGCCCTGCTCAGCACAGCACAGGGACAGTCCAGCCTCCGGCCTATCACCAGGGGCCACACATCATCTCATTCAACCAGAAACATCTCAGAATGCTTCACCCCTTATATACAGCGTCTTTAACCCAAACAGAGACGTTTCATAATGCTTCGCCACACACATTTACACAGTGCCGTTTAATCGCCCAGAGATGTTTCACAATGCTTCGGTTCCCTCGTCCTCTAACTCTCTCTCTCTGTTGCAGGCTACACCCTGATGCACCCTTCGCTGACACGGCCCTACCTGCTGACGGAGCCCCCGCTTCACACCGACATCATTCACTACGAGAACATCCCCTGGTTCCAGCCCGTCAGACATAACATCCTCAGGTAGAGAGAGCGCAGGGGACGTTGCCTGGCTGGGGGTGAAGGGAGAATGGGGAGGGCAGTGGTTTTGCCGGGGCGAGGTGTCCCAGAGGCTCAGGGATCGGGGAGGGGGTTATGGTGTCCAGTGGATTAGTGGTGGGGGCGTGTTGTATGTTGGTTGGCAGGAGGGCTTGGGGCGCCTGGAGAGGCGAGTTGGCGGGCAGTGGATGGGTGGGGGTTTCAGCAGAGGCAGGTTGGGTGTGGTGGGGTTGAGGGGGCAGAGGGGTTGGCAAGGGGAGAGGCTCGACGGGTTGGGGGTTTGGCAGAGGGGGCACGTTGGAAGGGCATGGGTTTGGTGTGGGCGGGCTTGGTGGCGGTGGGGAGGGGGTGGGGGTCGTCTTCTTGGCACACGGTGACTAACCCAGTGTCCTTGCCCAGCCTCCCCCTGGGGAGCCAGATCATCATGGTGCCCGTCAACTCTTCCCTGTCTTGGCACATCAACCGCCTGCGTGACACCCGCCCCCTCACCTACACTGTCAGCTATGCCTGGAAACTGGTAGGTACCCCCTCCCCGGTGGTGGGGGGGGTGGGTTCTGTGCTGAACAGGATGCAGGCTAGAGAGGAATTGGGGAGAGAGAGAGAGAGGGGAGGGGGGGACGCATGTTACTAATTCAAATTACTCTGGTACTAAATCACCAGGTTACTAAGTTATTGTATTACTATTTAATATTACTGCTAGTTATTAGCACTTACTCTGTTGGGCAAGTTATCAGGTTACTGTGTTACTAAGTTATTGTATCACAGAGTTAAAAGTGATGATAAGTGACTGTATGCTGAGTTACCGTAGGTGAGTTGGCGGGGTGGGTGGGGTTTCCGGGAGGGGCAGGTTGGGTTTGGTGGGGGGTTGGGTTGAGTGGGGAGAGGGCTTAGCAGGGGAAGGGCTTGGGGGGTTGGCAGAGGGGGCAGTTTGGAGGGGGGTGGGTTTGGTCTGATGGGGAGGTGGGGAGTTCTCTTGGCACACATGTCACTGAGGTAGTGAGTGACTGAGTTCAGTGCTCGATGAGGGGTGGTCAGTGTACGTGTGTGTGTGTGTGGGGTGGGGCGGGGGGGTTGCCAGCGGGGTAGTGCGTTTGTGTATGGGGGGGGGTTCTGTGTGGGTGTGGAAGGGGAGATGACATGCGTGCGTGCGGTGCGGGGGGGGGCCTGTGGTGTGTGTGGGGGGGGTTGTTTGCTGCAGTCTCTGTGCGGCAGTAACGCTGTGTGTGTGTGTGTGTGTGTAGCAGTGACAGGCAGCAATAACACAGTGTGTGTAGCAGTGACGGGCAGCAGTAACTGTGCGTGTGTGTGTGTATGCGGCAGTGACGGGCAGCAGTAACAGTGTGTGTGTGTCTGCAGATCCAGGACACGTCCTTTATCCTGTGTATTGTGGTGGTGCAGCCCCAGGTGCCTGTCAAACATCTGAGAAACCTCAACACGGCCCCGAGCAGCAAGTTACTGTACCACAGGCTGGACCTGCTGGGCCAACCCTCCTCCTGCCTGCACTTCAAACAGCTGGCCACGCTCGGTACGTCACACCGGCCGGCTCCCGGTTACACTCCGGGCTTCCCACTCCCCCTCGCGCCGGCTCCCCCCCCCTTCTGGGAGTTCAACTTTTCGTCCGAAGGCCTGGAGCATGGCCTCTGAGCTTTAGGGAATCAGAACTAACCGCTGCCCCTGTCCCACAGAGAGCCCAACCGTCATGCTGTCCGCTGGCAGCTTCTCCTCGCCCTTCGAGCACCTGAGCCAGGCCGAGACCAAGCGCATGGTGGAGCATTACACCGCTTACCTGAGCGACAACACTCGCCTCATCGCCAATCCCGGCCTCAAGGTAAGCCCCGCCGGCACTCCGGTAGAACCCCCGTTCTCTCCCCCCCCCCCCCCACCCCAACACACACACACACACAAACGCATACAGCCTCCGGGCTCAGCTAAACACCAGCCTCATTGATTGGGGAAAACACTTCCCGCAACAACAACAACACATCACATTTACACAGCGTCTTTCATGTCGGGAGGACGTTGCAAGGCACTGGACAGTTAGGGATTTGGACCCGAGGTGTGGGGGGGGGGGGGTGTGTGGTTGGGATCGAGAGGGGTGGAGGGCAGGGAAGGGGTAGAGGGGTGGCCGAAGGCGAGGTCGAAGAGGAAGGTCTTAGATGACGCCCCTTGAAGGAGGCAAGGGAGGGGGTGATGCGGAAGGTCTGTTGGATGGAGTTCCGAGGGTGGGGGCAGAGAGGCTGAATGCCGATGGTAACCGGAGCGAATGGAATTGATGGGAATTAAGGAATCTAGTTAAGAAATACCGTAAATTAGACATCCACCGAGGCACCTGGTGGACTTCAGTCGCTTGTGATATGGGGGGGGGTTTGGTGAAGATTTTAAGCGAAGAGGAGAGCATTACTTGAACCAGCTGATCTGAGACCCAGCCCCCTGGCCTGGAAATCACACTCTCTGTCCGTCCAACTCTCGCTCTCTCTCCAGGAACAGAGGAAGAGAGGAGTAGGCCATTCAGCCCCTCAAGCCTGTTCTGCCATCCTGTTAGATCATCGCTGAGCTGCACCTCAACTCTAATTTCCCCTTGCCCCATATCACTTGATACCCTGACCTAACAAACACCTATCCACCTCAGTCTTGAAAATGTGAATGGATCCAGCAACCAGTCTTTTGGGAGAGAGAGTTCCAGATTCCCACTCCCCTTTACGTGAAATGCCTCCTGATTTCACTCCTAAATGGCCTGGCTCTAATTTTAAGATGCTACCCCCCCCTTGTCCTGGATTCTCCCATTCAAAGGATATAGTTTCTATGTATCTACCCTATCAAATCTCTTTATAATTCTAAACACCACCATTAGATAATCCCTCAACCTTCCAAACCAAGTTCACGCAACCTATCTTCATAATTTATAATAACCACTCTGTCTCGCTCTCGCCCTCTCTGTCTCTATTTCTCTCTCTCTCTCTCTCTCTCTCTAGTCCTCTGTCAGGAGTGAAGTCATGGCGACCAGCCACGTGACGGATGAATGGATCTCTCAAATGGAAGTGAGCGAACTCAACAGCTACATCGTCAGACGTTACATAGCCACGCCCAATGGTGTGCTCCGCATCTACCCCGGCTCCCTCATGGACAAGGCCTTTGATGCCACTAGGAGGCAGTGGTGAGCAAGTGGGCATTCCCTGCGGTGGGAATCATAATACAGTGAAACCCAACAACAACAGCTTGCATTTACACAGCACCCCTCATGCAGGGTAGCCTCCCAAAGCGCTTGACGTGGGGGAATCACAATGCCGAGCTGAGGGGAGGAGGTGATCGTAGGCACGGTCGAAGAGAAAGGCCTTCAAGTGCAACCCTAAGATAGGAAAGGAAGGGGCAAGGCGGAGGGATAGAGGAAAAGTTTTCCAGAGTTTCGGGGCGCAGTGGCTGAAAGTGCAGTTATCGATGGTGGAACAGAGGGCACGAGGGACATGCAGGAAGCCAGAACCATTCGAGCGGAGGGAGCGGGTTGGGGAGTAAGCAGGTCGCAGAGGTAGTGAGCTGCCAGGGCATGAAAGCATTTGAATAAGTCCAATCTATATAAGTCGGACATCTACTCAAGTCTCGTGCGAGAGTTTATATTCTGTGCAAGTTTGGCGTAACTCATACTTTAGCATAAGTCATTAAATGTATGGTCGCAACTGATGCGACTTATGTGAGGTTTCTTGTGAAGTAATCATGATCTTGCATTTAGTATGGTGCCTTTCACATCGGGAGGCATCCCAAAGCGCTTCACAGCATTTTACTGTAAAGTGTAGTGACTGTGTGTTTGGTAGGTGAAAGGGGCAGCAGGTTTGCCCACAGTGACGTCCCGCAAACAGCTGTTAAGTGAATGAGGGGTGTAAAGGGCGGAGAGTGTGACATAGTGGGGCCCTGGGGTGGGTGGGTGGGTGCTTCGGTGGGGGGGAGTGGGGAATGAACCGAGTTACCAATTGGGCTGCGCTGGAGTGGGGAGGGACTTATTCCCTTTTGGGGGGATTCTGGGGGGAGACAGTGAACCGCACACAGACACCCTCGGGACCCCACACACTATCAGCTCTGATCTCTCTCCCCCAGGTATCTGCACGCCATGGCCAACCCGGCTCTCATCACCTTCACCGGCCCCTACTTGGATGTTGGGGGTGCTGGTTACGTGGTGACCCTCAGCCACACCATCCACTCCTCCAGGTAACGTGACCCCCTCCCTACGCACACAACACACACCTTTAATCCCTCCCGCCCCACATACACATCCCCCCACTCTCACACACATACACCTCAGACCACACACATACCTGTTGACCTGTCTGTCTCTCCCCCCCCTCCCCCCAAACCCCCCCCCCCCGCACACAACACACACCTGTGCTTCTTAACAGAAATGTGGCCTGGGAATATAAAGCCGAATCTTTATGATTGTGACAGTTACTGGGAAAGCCACGTTTGCGACAGTCATTGATACACTTTTCAATCTCAGCCAACTTTTCCCATCACAATTCAAGAGGAGGGTCTCGAGACAGGCCTTGAAGGAGGCAAGGGAGTGGGTGAAGCCAAGGGACAGTGGGATGGAGTTCCAAAGAGTGGGGGCAGTGAGGCTGGAGGCCTGACTGCTGATGGTAGGGCAGGCCAGGTGGTGGAACGTGAAGCAGGCCAGAACCTGCTGAGCGGAGGGACCAGACAGGTTGATATGGGGTTAACGGTCATAGAGGTAGGAAGGAGCAAGGCCGTGGAGGGCCTTGAAGGCGAGGATGAGGATTTTGAACTCTATCCTCTGGGGGATGTGGAGCCAATGAAGCCGAGAGAGGACGGGGGTCATGGGGGACACAGAGCTTTGCGGGCGAGGCCAGTCATTGGGTCAAACCTCTTGCTTGTTCCTTCTCCCCCACAGCTCTCTCTCGGCCCCCGGGCACGCAGTGGCTGTCATGGGCATTGATTTCACCCTGAGGTACTTCTACAAGGTGCTGCTCGACCTGCTGCCCGTCTGCAACCAAGATGGCGGCAACAAGATCAGGTAAGCTCTCAACCCTGACCAACCTGCTAACCTTTGCTAGTGAGTAAACCAGCACACGAGGAGGGAAGAACCTTCCTGAAGGAGTAATGATTCATTGACGGACCACTCTCTCTATCTCTGTTTGTTGCTCTATTTCTCACTCTCTCTGTCTCTCTGTATCTCACTTACACTCTCTCTCTTTGTCTCTCTGTCTCACTCCCACTCTCTCTATCTTTGTCTCTCTATCGCTCACTCACACTCTCTCTGTCTCTCTCTCTCTCTCTCTCACTCTGTCACTGTCTATCTCTCTCAGTCACTCTTAATCTCTATCTCACTTTATCTCTCTCTACTTTCTGTCTCACTCTCGCTCTGTCTCTCACTCAATCTGTCTCTCTCTGTCTGTTTTACACTCTCATTCTGTGTCTTTCTCTGTATCATTTCCTCTGATTGACTGACTGATCCATCCACCTACCCTCTCACTCTCTCTCACAGGTGCTTTATAATGGAGGACAAAGGTTACCTGCTGGCACACCCCACACTGATTGACCCCAAAGGCCACGCTCCGGTTGAGCAACAGCACATCACACACAAGGTACTGGTGCCATCTCAAACCTTGAGAGTCCTGTAGCTTAGTGGATAGAGCACTCGCCTCGCAAGCGAGAGGACCTGGGTTTGATTCCCGGGGCAGGGCGAAATGTTGGGCAAGTTTCCTTACTCCACACACCTCTGTTTACCGAGCAGTAAGTAGGAACCCGGGTAAGTCACTACACTTAGCAGTAGATTTTGTGAAACGGCGTCCTGACGTGATAGGCGTTGAGTGTAAGGATGGATACTTGTGGAACATTGCTGTGATCAAAAATGTCTGCCGCGTTTGCCTGGAAAACCAGTCACTGCACTGATTGACAGTGAAGCGCGCCAGACAAGATGCTGTGAACGATTCTCACTCACTCTCTCACTCTCCCCCTTTCACTTTCTCTCTCTTTCCCCCTCACGTTCACTTTCTCTCCCCACTCACGCGCTCTTCCCTCTCACGCTCACTCTCTCTCTCTCTCTCTCTCCCCTCTCACGCTCACTCTCTCTCCCCTCTCACGCTCACTCTCTCTCCCCTCTCACGCTCACTCTCTCTCTCCCCTCACACTCACTCTCTCTCTCCCCCTCACACTCTCTCACACTCTCCCTCTCACACTCACTCTCTCTCTCTCCCCTCTCACGTTCACTCTCTCCCCTCTCACGCTCACTCTCTCTGTCTCCCCTCTCACGCTCACTCTCTCGGTCTCCCCTCTCACGTTCACTCTCTCCCCTCTCACGCTCACTCTCTCTGTCTCCCCTCTCACGCTCACTCTCTCGGTCTCCCCTCTCACGCTCACTCTCTCTCTCTCTCCCCTCTCACGCTCACTCTCTCTCCCTTCTCACGCTCACTCTCACTCTCTCTCTCTCCCTCTCCCTTTCACTCTCTCTCTCCTCCTCTCCCTTTCACTCTCTCCCCCCCCTCACGCTCCTTCACTCCCCCCCTCACACTCTCTCTGTGTGTGAGAGCAGGAGCCGCTGGTGGCCAATGATATTTTAAACCATCCCAACTTCGTCAAGAAAAATCTGTGCAACAGTTTCAGCGACCGGACGGTGCAGAGATTCTACAAATTCAACACCAGCATCGTGGTGAGCACAGTCCCACAGCGCTCGGGGTGGGGTGGTGGCCAGGGAGAGGAAGGGGATATCCTGTCGCATGGTGGTTAAGAGCATTCGCCTCACAAGTGAGAGGACTCGGGTTTGATTCCCGGGCAGGTCGAAGCCGTAGGCAAGTTTCCTTACTCTGCGCACACCTGTTCACCGAGCAATAAATAGGAACTTGGCAGATCTCCGTACGGGGTAATAATCCCTTTTGTTAAAACAAAAGTAATAGTAAAAAAAAAGTAATATCGCGGTCCCTCAATCCACAATCATTTGTGGGACACTGCTGTGCGCAATTGGCTGCCGCATTTCGTCCACCAAATGTACAGTTACTCCACTTTATGGTATGCCCTGTGAAGCGCTTTGAGACATCTCGACGAGATGATAAGGCGCTGTATCAAATGCAAGGATTATTATTATCTCGGGGTCTTTGCGGCTTGGTTGTTCGTTCGCTGGAAGTGGGGGTGGAAAGTGAGGAGTGTTGCTGATGAGCGGGGTGGGTAGTGTATCCGCTTACATGTGTGTGTGTGTGACACAGGGAGACCTGACTAACCTGGTGCACGGCAGCCATTGTTCCCGGTACCGGCTGATACGCATCCCCGGCACCAACACCTTCCTGGGCCTCGTCAACGAGACCTGTGATGCCCTCGCCTTCTGTGCCTGCAGCATGGTGGACAGGCTGTGCCTCAACTGCCACCGGTGAGTACCGGGCAGGCCTCGCTCCCCTCACTGCCATGTAGCCCCCTCCCAACCTGGGCGCAGTCCCTTTCCCCCCCACCCCCACACCCCCCATCTCAGTCCCCTCACACTCACATACACCCCCAATTCACTCCCCTCACCCCCACATACCCCCACCTCAATCCCCTCACCCTCACATAATCCCCCAACTCACTCCCCTCACCCCCCATGTACCTCCCGCGCTCCACCCAATGTGCCACTCCATGCTACCAGCACCACGCTCTGTCCACCACAACACACCGTGCTTTTTACCGCACGTCCCACACCGTGGCCCCCACTATATACGTACCGTGCAGTTGAAATCGTTGTGAATTTCAGCTATATATATATATATATAGCACCTGCGAATGAACATAGAGGATGTCACACAGGCTGCTCCCACCCTCAGGAATCCCCACACGCTATCCTACAACAAAACTTGTGGAGTCCTGTAGCTCAGTAGTAAGTGCTTTGCAAGTGGGAGACCTGAGTTCAATTCCAGGCAGAGGGCGAAACCTTGGGCAAGTTTCCTTACTCCACACAGAGCCTAATAATAATCCTCCAAAACCAAAACCAATAATAAATTGGTCATTTTCAATCCACGACTGTTTGTGGGACATTGCTGTGCGCAATTGGCTGCCGCGTTCGCCCACAAATATACAGTCAATTCACTTTACGGTGTGTTCTGTGAAGCGCTTTGGGACGTCCTCCCGACGTGAAAAGCGCTATATCAAATGCAAGGATTATTATTATTATTATTATATAGCGTGGTGTAGCTCTATCGGGAGCGAGGCCAAGATTGGTGACTCGTTTTGGGGGAGGCCCAGGGTTACTCGGTTCGCTTGAGCGGTCATGGGCCGATGGGCGAGTGAGTGATGGAGTATTTTGTCTGCAGAATGGAGCAGAACGAGTGCGAATGCCCCTGTGAGTGCCCATTGGAGGTCAACGAATGTACTGGCAACCTGACCAACGCTGAGAACAGGTGAGAATCACTGGGCATCTGTGTCAGTGGCCCTGTGTGTGTGTGAGACATGGCGAGGCGAACACTAACCTGTGGCGGCTGCTGTGTGACAGGAACCCGAGCTGTGAAGTTCACCAGGAGCCGCTGACGCTGGCAGCCTTTGACCCCACGCTGCAGGAGACCCTCCCCCAGTGCATCAACACCCGGTGTCGGGAGAGAGCGTCCAGCGGGTAAGTGCCTGTGTCAGACCAGGGCTAGGTGTGCCCGGGTCAGGGGAGGGAGGGAGATCAGAGGTCAGGGGGTAAGTGTGCTCGAGTAAGGGTGTGGGGGGTTGGGGGGGGCGGAAACAGAGGAGAGGCACTGGGAGACACGCCACACACCTTTGTCCCCGATCCGGCTTCTTGGAATTTGGTTTGGGGAAGAACAGCAGTGTTTGTAAACCCTTTGAAAAATCTAAGAATGTGGCCCGGTGTGACCCTCTGATGGGGGGCTGCTTATCAGCCTGTGACTGGGTAGGATTAGAGCGCGGCAGGTTTGTGTGGGGAACGGTTTTGTGTGTGAGCGGAGCCTGTAGCTCTCAGTGGTTAGAGCACTCGCCTCGCAAGGACCTCGATTCGACTCGCGGGCAGGGCGAAACCTTAGGCAAGTTTCCTTATTCCACACGCCTCTGCACCTAGCAGCAAGTAGGAAGTTGGTTGTTAATCGATTGGTGGATCGCTTTTTCAGGGGTAATAATCCCTTCCAAAAAATTAACTCAATCACTCAATCCAGGACTGTTTGTGGGACACTGCTGTGCACAATTGGCTGCCGCATTTCACCCACAAAATATAGAGTTACTCCACTTTACAATATATTCTGTGAAGGGCTTTGGGGCATCTCAGCGACGTGACAACAACAACAACAAAATTACATTTGTACAGCGCCTTTCACGTCGGGAGGACGACCCAAGGCGTTGGACAATCAGTGTTTCGGACCTGAGCTGGGGGTCGGGATCGAGGTGGGTGGAGGGCAGGAGGGGGAGGAGGATGACCAAAGGCACGGTTGAAGAGGAGGGTCTGAGATAGGTCCTGAAGGAGGCAAGGGTGGGGGTGAGGCGGAGGGACTGCGGGATGGAGTTCCAGAGGGTGGGAGCAGAATGGCAAAAGGTTTGCCTGCCAATGGTGGGGCTGGTGAAGCGGAAAACGTGAAGCAGGCCGGAGCCCACTGAGCGGATGGAGTGGGCAGGATGATAGGGGGTTAGAAGGTTGCAGGGGTAGTGGGGAGCAAAGCCATGGAGGTCTTTGAAGGTGAGGACCAGGATCTTGAACTGTATCTCCTGAGTGATGGGAAGTCAGTGGAGTCGGGCAAGAATGTGATAGGGTCACGGAGCCTGGTGTAAGAGAGGACACGGGCTGCAGAGTTCTGGATGATCTGCAGCCTATGGAGAAGTTGGGGAGGCTGACAAGCAAGGAGTTTGTGTAGTCGAGCCTGGATGTTATGAATCCATGCATGAGGGTCTCAGCGGCCTGCAGTATGAGACAGTTGCGGAGGTAGGGGAGGGCAGATGGGGTCATGGCACGGATGTGGGGTAGGAAGCGTATTTGAGGGTTAAAGTTCTGGCTGGCTGAGTAAGGTGGAATGTGTATCCTTGGATGGTGAAGCTTTCAGCGCGTGTATATATTTGTGCTCCAGGGTAACCCGCTCTCTCTCTTTCTCCCTCTCTCTGTCTCTCTCTCTCTCTCTCCCTCTCTTCCTCTCCCTGTCTCTCCCTTTCGACGGGGCAGGGAATGCATCGGTTTGCTGGACTGCGAGTGGTGTATGGTGGAGAGCGATGGCAAAACCCACCTGGACGAGGCGTACTGTGCCTCCCAGAAGGAGTGTTTTGGGGGGATCGTGGGAGCCAACAGCCCTTATATGGACGACATGCTCGCCCTGGGTGAGCGACAACAGCTTGCATTTTCTATAGCGCGTCTCACACGGACATGGCCATTTCAGGTCATGGAGATCCACGCATCTCACGACCCTCCTCTTCGACCACGCCTTCGGCTGCCCCTCCTATCCTCCCTGTCCTCCACACTCTCTGATCCTAACACCTCTCCCCCCCCCCCCACCCCTCCCAACCCACAGAGTTTAGGTCCAAATCCTCCTGAAAGGCGCTATCTAAATGTCATTTTGTATTGTATTTTGTATTAGAAGAAAAACAAATTGAGACCGTTTTAGGGGTTTTTGAAAGTTAATATTATTAATAATCTCACGTAATGTGGAATATTTCGCCCACAAAACACAGAGTCCCTCCACTTTACAGTATAGCCTGTGATGCGCTTTGAGACGTCTCAACGACGTGATAAGGCGCTGTATCAAATGCCAGGATTATTATTGTAATTATATTATAATGTGAAGACGATTTGAGGTCTCAGACTGGATGGAATTTGGTGCCTGTGCTGCCTGATTACTTCGCTCCCCCTCTCTCTCTCTCTCTCTTTCCCCATCCGCCCCCCCCCTTCCAGGTGACGAGGTCATTGCCCTGAACATGATAAAGAGCGCCCCCGTGGGGCCGGTGGCGGGGGGTATTATGGGATGTATCATGGTGCTGGTGCTGGCCGTCTACGCTTACCGTCACCAGATCCACCGCAGGAGCCACCAGCACATGTCACCGCTCGCGGCTCAGGGTAAGCCGTCACCGGGCAACCGCGAGGCCTGACTTCAGCACAGGAGAGGAGTCAGGAGGGGGAGGAAGACACGGAGTGGGGTGGGGGGTACAGAGAGGGAAGGGTCAACAACAACTTGCACCCTTCACGTGGGGTAGCGTCCCGGAGCGTTTGACAGTGGCGGAGTTTGACCCCGAGCCAGGGGCAGAGGGAGGGGGGAGGTGACCATAAGCCCGATCAAGAAGGAAGGCTGGATTTGTAAGTGGGGAGGGGGCAAGGCGGAGGGACTGAGGGAGAGAGTTCCAGAGTTTTGGGGCGTAGGGACTGAGGGAACGGCCACTGATGGTGGAGCGGAGGGGATGAAGGACGAACAGGAGGCCAGAGACAGCTGAGCTGAGGCAGTGGGTGGGGGACGGGGGTGAGCACTCCGGGTGCGCGGGGGGAGTGTAGGGAGGCCGAGGGGGAGAGCCGGGGAGGGGAGTTGGGGGGCTTGAGATGGGGGGAGTCGTTTGCGACCCCCTGAGCTGAGGCATGACTATTGTATTCTCTGTGTAGAGATGTCGGTGCGAATGTCCAACTTGGAGAACGAGCGAGACGAGCGAGATGAAGACAGTCACGAGGACCGAGGAATCAGTGAGTGTCTCTGCTCCCGCCTCCGGCAAGGGGTGGTGGGGGGGATCTCTCATCTCAGGGCCTCTGAGCTCACAGTCCAGGCTGGCGTTGGGGGAGGTGGGGGAGGAGCGCTATGCGATCAGAGACGCCATCCTTCAGAGGAGACGATAAACCTCACTTCCCGTCAGTGCCCTGTTCAGTTTTTCCTGCGGTTGACGAGGGTGACTGAGCCGGGCTGACACCAGCTACTTCTTGTTTCAAACCTTGTGTATAATGAACATCTACAATTGTTGTTGTATTATGTCGGAGTCCTGTAGCTCAGTGGTTAGCGCCCTCGCCACGTAAGCGAGAGGTCCCGGGTTTCGATTCCCAAGGAGGGCAATAACTTAGGCAAGTTTCCTTACTCCACAGGCCTCTGTTTACCTAGCAGTACGCAGGAACCCAATTGTTAGGTGATTGGCTTTTCTGGGGGTATTAATCCCTCAAAAAAAAATGCTGTCACTCATTCCACTGCTATGTGCAATTGGCTGCCGCGTTTCGCCCACAAAACACACAGTCACTCCACTTTACAGCGTATCCTGTGAAGCGCTTTGAGAAGTCTCAATGACGTGATGGGACGCTCTGTCACACGTAAGGATTATTATTACTTGTATTTGTTATTATTATTCTCCCCTCCTACGCCCCCTGTTTTGACAGTCAGTAACACCAGGTTTATCGCGGCTGTGATTGACCGACACGCGCACAGCCCGGAACGCCGTCGCCGGTACTGGGGCCGGTCCGGCACAGAGAGCGACCACGGTAAGCACCGGCTTCACCATCACTGCCATACGGTCAACACTCCCTCCCCGACCTCAGCCTGCTTCTGGTTACCATGAGAGCCCTCAGCTGGGCCCCCTCCCTCATGCCCTGCGCTCACTTTCTCGTTTTTTCATTCACTCCCTCCCTCTCGCTCTCTCTCGCTATCTTTCTCTCTCTCTCACTCTTCTCTCTCTCTCTCTGTCTCTCCCCGCCGCTCCCCCTCGTTTTCTCTCTCTCTCTCCCTCCCCTCCAATCTCTTCCCTTGTTCTCCCTCATTCACTCTCTCTTTCCTCTAACTCCTCTATCTCTCTCTCTCTCTTATTTAGCTGCCCTTTACTCATACTCCTAAAATGAGTGGAGGGAGAGTCTAACCTGTGGGGGGTGGGTGGGGGGGAGAGCATGGCTGGGGGGGGGTATCCCATCGCGGGGGGTTAACCTCTCATGGCCCACAGGCTACAGCACCATGAGCCCACAGGAGGACAGCGAGAACCCGCCCTGTAACAATGACCCACTGTCGGCCGGGGTGGACGTGGGCAACCACGAAGAGGAGGGGGAGCTGGAGGCCCCGCCCCAGACCACAGCCCTGCTCAGCCACAAGCCCGGTCCCTACCGGCTCCACCAACACCAACACCAGCACCAGCTCCAGCTCCACCACCTACAGGCTGCCGTCACGGTGCACACTGTGGACGCCGAGTGCTGAGACCACCCACCCCGCTCCTCCTCCAACCCCCACCGAGACCACCAACACTACCGAGACCACCACCCACCACTTGATCGCAAGGAATTCCGAGGATCTCCTTGGTGTGTTTTCTTCTCCTTCCAAACCACCCCCCCCCTCCCTAAAAACACAATCCAAACGGGGATTGGGGTTGGAAAAACAAGGATCCACGGGGAAAATGATCGGAACAGGATTTTCCAGGATTGGGATTGGGACTGGAGGTGGGAAACGGACTTGGCAGGCAGCTCAGATTTTTTTTTAACACAATAAAGGATTATTTTTCTACTATTTATTGAACTTTTGTTTGGACGGGACAAAAAAGCCAAGACTTTTTTTCCTCGTGGGGAAGAGGAGGAGATGGAGTGAAACGAAACTGATGTTTTTATATATATATATATATTATATATAATAGGAATATATTAATGAAAAGGGAAAAAAAATGTACGCCGAAGACTGACTGCTTAACGGATGGACAGACAGTCTGTGTGTTTGGCTGCTGATCACGATGACTTGAGAGATTGTCGGTAAATCGTCTTCTGGTTGGCGCCATGGAGAGATCCCAGTGTTCCGTGATCCCGAAGCCGCCCAGCATTTCCCGGAAGAAGAGCGGGAGCCGTGTTGTGACGTTCCAGCGTGGGATCAAACAGCCCAGTCCCGTACAAGACGGAACGTGTTGGCGGGCGGACGGCTGAGGGAGGAGAGAGGGAGCGGAAGCGAGGGAGTCGTTTCACAGCTCGGAGAAAGCAACAACGCCGTCGGGATCGCGGGAGCGAGAGACCTGTCCAACAATGTCCGGGTCGGATGTGGTGTGTACAGGGTGTTTCACAAAGTCCTGTTACCCCCATGTTTTTTCTACTGTGCACTGACCAACAACTGGAACATGTGGAAGAATGATGATCATTGTGTTTAGTAGTACTTAGTTGTATTCAGTACAAGTATTTAACTGTATTTGGATGTCCAGAGGGCCGTTGTGAGTGAGTGTGTGTTAGCACCGTCATTTTCAGGGCAGAGAATGATCCGTCACCCTATTCGGTGCCACATCTTCTGTAACATGGATGGAGTCAGTGACGAGGGCGAAAATGCACCTCTGACAGTTTGTCTCGGCTCCTCCACAGTCTTATTGTGACTGTTGTAACAGGTAACAGGACTTTGTGGACACTCTGTACAGTTTATTGGAAATGTCTTTATTCACTTTGCTGCTGCTGATTGAAGTGTCGGAGAGAGAGAGAGAGAGAGAGAGAGAATGCAGAAGGTCTACTAACTCCCCAGCCTTCCTCTCTACCTCCCGGCTTCTCTGAAAGAATTGTTTTATGAGATTGTAAATTTAAATTTTTTTATTTTTATGTGAGTTGAACGACTTGTTTGCCAGTGTTTTTTTATATATTGACGTGTGAACCTTAGAAAATAGATTTTTTTAATCCCCAGTGAGTTCAGTCCTTTGTTTCGAACCTCAAGAGTTATCAAGTCTCAAAAGAAGTGTGGTTTCCGTGTGAGCTGTTTCTGTTTCTGTTCTGACCTGTGTCACAAAGCTTTGCTGTGTAAAATACAACAACTACTAGATTACATTTGTATAGCGCCTTTCACGTCGGGAGGACGTCCCAAAATAGTTTCATGGGGTGGGAGTTCTCAGTGAACCAGTCGCTTCGTAAATCCCAAAATCTCCATCGCTTGAGCTTCAGTGGTGTCCTGTAGCTCAGTGGTTAGAGCACTGTTTGTGGGACGCTGCTGTGTGCAATTGGCTGCCGCGTTTTGCCCACAAAATAGAATCAATTTGCTTTACAGTATATACTGTGAAGCACTTTCAGACGTCTTGAAGAACATGATAAGGCGTTAAATCAAATGCAAGGATTATTATTTTTATTGCTTATCCTAGATAAAGCAAAACCTTCCTCCCCTTTACCCCATTGCCCATCATCAGGCTTATTTCTCTTATCTCTGGGAAGCACTTAGAGGCAGTTTTTTTTATGTGGAAAGCACAAGTTGTGCAGAGAGCGAGAGAGGGAGGAAAGTCTCATTTTGCCCACAAAATGCACAGTCACTCCACTTTACAGTATATTCTGTGAAGCGCTTTGAGATGTCTCAACGACCTGATAAGGCGCTATATAAAATTCAAGAAATATTATTATTGTTGTGATTTGGTAATTCCTCGCAAATTAGCACAAAGTGACATTTACAGCCTCATTGCTCATTAACCTCATGTTTGAGAATTTCCCTTTCTGTAAAACACACTCCTGGGAGAGAGAGTCCCATCAGCCAGTGAACTGTTCCCCCAGAAAGAGGAGGCGGGAGAGGGGATGAGGGAAGGCGACAGCGAGGGATGGGGAGGGAGAGAGAATCTGTGAATCTCCAGCGCTCCGGACGTCCTCCCAACGTGAAAGTCGCTGTATAAATGCAGCTTGTTGTAATCTTGTCACCTCCTGATAGAAACATCACACATTTCCTTCCCCCTTCTGGAAAAGGAGGAGGCCATTCAGCCCCTCAAGCCTGTTCCACCATTCTACAAGATCATGGCTGATCTGTACCTCAACTCCAATTGCCCTTGATACCCTGACCTATCCACCTCAGTCTTGAAAATTTTAATGAAGGAGGGGAAAAATCTGAAAAAGATATACAAAGAGAAATTGGAAATGTATTATTTTCCTTTTGTTCAGGCTGAGTATTTTGAGCGGGTTTTAAGGCGACCACATCTCCGGTGTATGCTATAAAATCAAAATGGCTGTTATTTTCCTCAGTTGTCTGCTGAGCACATCTCAAACTCCAGTAAAATAACGTCATGTTTTCAAATCTATTTGAAATCAGTCACTTGCTCCCAGCGCCGTTTTGGGTCTGTTTTTGGCCTCAAAAGAGAGTGTTAGTGGTATTAAATCTTTCTGTCACCCTCCCTTTGTCTTGAATAGATATATATATTTTTTGATGTGTTGAATTGACCATCTGTTTGCCGCACCCTGGTTTCTGGTGATTGTGGGTCTGGATAATCAGTGTTAAATTCACTCCATCGTGATGTGTACCTATCACGTGTCACGTGTAAAGTGTCGACTTAATGTGTGCTCACGACTGCACCCTTCGTGTTCACGACTATCATATCTGTTCACGACCGGACTTCATATTTACAATTACGTTCTGTCTATCAACGACTGCGTTGTGTCTGTTCAGGACTCCACACTGTGTACGTATGTTGTATTGGCAACTCCATTGGGTTTGGCTTCTCTTTGGGAAGCCTTTGGCGATGGAATCTTGCCCCCACATGGGTGGGCTCTCACCACAGCGTAATTTAATGTTTACAGATGTAAATAGATAAATATTGGATTAATCTCCTTTTATCTCCACGTTAGGAAGCGGAGTGCTTAGTGACTATCTACCCTCAATGTAATTTTACCTAAAAACTGGAAATCTGTATCTTTTAATTAAAAAAGTGTTTTGATGGAGAGGCGTTGTGTGTGGTTTGTCTGTTTGCCTGTGTAATTTCTCCTGAACCAGAACCTCTCGAGAAGAGGGTTCAGCTGCGAAGCCTCCAACGATAAATGGAAATCATGTAAATATTGCATCCGACACAGTACCTTGACTGTCTAATGCTTTAGGACTTCCTGCTGACATGAAAAGCCCTATGCAAAAGTAATTTGTTGTCTCCCAAGTGCTTCACGGGATTTACTGTAAACTGTAGTGACTGTGTTTTGTAGGCAAATGTGCTTAGATTTGCAGTGCAAACTGTTGGAAGAGAGAAGGGAATTTCTCTGCGGGTGTCTGGCTGCCGGATCACTTTGCTGTACCCAAACCCCTGGTGCTTTTGACCACAAGTCATTATTAAATAAATAATAATCCTTGCATTTGATATAGCGCTCTTCACGTCTTCTCGACGTCTCAAAGCGCTTCACAGAATAAACTGTAAAGTAAATTGACTATATTTGTGGGCGAAACGCGGCAGCCAATTGCGCACAGCAACGTCCCACAAACAGTCGTGGATTGAAAATGACCCCATTTGTTGTTGCTTTGTTTTGGAGGGATTATTATTAGGCTCTGTGTGGAGTAAGGAAACTTGCCCAAGGTTTCGCCCTCTGCCTGAAATTGAGCCCAGGTGTCTCGCTTGTAAGGCGAGTGCTCTAACCACTGAGCTACAGGACTCCATTTGGCACTGCCCCCAAAAACACTGCTTGTGTGAGCAATTTTATCTGTTGTCCAGGAGACCAGGAGAGAGAGAAATTCCCTTGGCTTTTCCAACAAGGCCATGCAGGGTTGCCAACTCTGGTTGGACAGATTCTGGGAGGAAGAAGTGCTATCGCAAAGTGAGACGGTGCTGACTTCACCTTAACATCTCAGATTGTAAAGTGCGGCAAAATCCCAATAATGTCCCTAAGCCCCAAGAATTCCCTTTGCTTGTTCTCCTTCCCCGCTCGCAGTCACGTCTGGGAGATTAATCTTTAATTCCCGGGGACTCCGGGACAAGCTTGGGACGGTTGGCAACCCGAGCACCGCGGGGAGCTTTACCGTCCGCCTGAACAGGGCACAGACTCCCCCGGGGAGTGAGGTTTCAACGGCTCGTCAGAAGGACGGCGTCTCTTTGACGCTGCGGCGATTCTCTCCGCCCAACGTGGGCCACGCTGGGGCTTCTGCCCTGACTGTGAGCTCTCACACACAGCCCCCGACGTGGGGCCCGAACCTAAACCCAGGAGGGCAAGTGACCTAAACTATAGTCTACGTACAACAGCAACTTGCTCAGTGGTTAGAGCACTCGCTTTGCCAGTGAGAGACCTGAGTTCAATTCCAGGCAGAGGGTGAAACCTTGGGCAAGTTTCCTTACTCCACACAGAGCCTAATAATAATCCTCCAAAACCAAAACAATAATAAATTGGTCATTTTCAATCTACGACTGTTTGTGGGACATTGCTGTGCGCAATTGGCTGCCGCGTTCGCCCACAAATATACAGTCAATTCACTTTACAGTGTGTTCTGTGAAGCGCTTTGGGACGTCCTCCGGACGTGAAAAGCGCTATATCAAATGCAAGGATTATTATTATTATTATTATTATATAGCGCCCTCCAGGGCTGAACAGCGCCTCAGAGCGCTTAACAGTGACGGACGGAGCCTGACCATGAGCGCGGCCGGAAAAGGGAAGGTTTTCACGGGGGACTTGGAAAAAGGGGGCGAGAGAGAGAGAGAGAGAGAGGGGGCAAAGGGGGCGGAGGGGTTGAGCGAGAGGCGTTCCAGAGTTGCGGAGGGGGGGTAGTGGCTGAAAGCGCGACCGCCAATGATGGAGCGGAGGGTGCGAGGGGCGCGCAGGAGGCGGGGGGTTGGGGAGTGAGGAGGGCGGAGAGGGCGGGAGGTGCCACAGGGAAGGGATTGGAACACAGAGGGAAGGAGGGCAAGTGAGACTGTAGTGACCGGAGTGGCCGCGGGGGCGCTGTGGGGGGGGGCCGCAGTGTGGGAGCGGCCGCGGGGGCGCTGTGTGTGTGGGGGGGGAGGGCCGCAGTGTGGGAGCGGCCGCGGGGGGCGCTGTGTGGGGGGAGGGCCGCAGTGTGGGAGCGGCCGCGGGGGGCACTGGTGTGTGTGTGTAGGGGGGAGGGCCGCAGTGTGGGAGTGGCCGCGGGGGGCGCTGTGTGTGTGTGTAGGGGGGGGGGAGGGCCGCAGTGTGGGAGCGGCCGCGGGGGGCGCTGTGTGGGGGGGGGTGAGGGCTGTGTGTGTGTGGGAGCGGCCGCGGGGGGCGCTGTGTGTGTGTGTGTGTGTGTGGTGGGGAGGGCCGCAGTGTGGGAGTGGCCGCGGGGGGCGCTGTGTGGGGGGAGGGCCGCAGTGTGGGAGCGGCCGCGGGAGGCGCTGTGTGGGGGGAGGGCCGCAGTGTGGGAGCGGCCCGCGGGGGGCGCTGTGTGTGGGGGGGGAGGGTCGCAGTGTGGGAGCGGCCGCGGGAGCGCTGTGTGTGTGTGTGTGTGTAGGGGGGAGGGCCGCAGTGTGGGAGCGGCCGCGGGGGGCGCTGTGTGTGTGGGGGGGAGGGCCGCAGTGTGGGAGCGGCCGCGGGGGGCGCTGTGTGTGTGTGTGTGGGGGAGGGCCGCAGTGTGGGAGCGGCCGCGGGGGGCGCTGTGTGGGGGGGGGTGAGGGCTGTGTGTGTGTGGGAGCGGCCGCGGGGGGCGCTGTGTGTGTGTGGGGGGAGGGCCGCAGTGTGGGAGCGGCCGCGGGGGGCGCTGTGTGGGGGGGGGGGAGGGCCGCAGTGTGGGAGCGGCCGCGGGGGGCGCTGTGGGCGGCGCGGACACTGAGCGGCGGCGGCGGGAGGAAGATGGCGGCGGCGGCGGCCGGGGACGGAGCGGGCGAGTGGCAACCGTTGGAGCCGCTGGAAGTGGAGCGACGGCTCGAGCGGACCCGCAGCCAACTCAGCAACCGCCGCAAGATCCTCATCAAGAGCCTGGTGCCCGGCACCGGCCCCCAGGTACCCGGCACCGGCCATGACACCGGCCTCACCCCCTCACTCACCCCCTCACTAACCCCCTTCCCCTCACACTCCCTCACACACTCCCTCACACACTCCCTCACACACTCCCTCACACACTCCCTCACACACTCCCTCACACACTCCCTCACACACCCCCTCACTCACCCCTCACTAACCCCCTCACTAACCCCCTTCCCCTCTCACTCCCTCTCACACTCTCCTCACACACTCCTCACACACACCCTCTCACTCCCTCACCCACTCCCTCACACACCCTCTCACACTCCCTCACACACACCCTCTCACTCCCTCACACACACCCTCTCACTCCCTCACCCACTCCCTCTCACTCCCTCACCCACTCCCTCTCACTCCCTCACCCACTCCTCACCCACCCCTCTCACTCCCTCACCCACTCCTCTCACTCCCTCACACACTCCCTCACACACCCCTCACACTCCCTCACACACTCCCTCACACACTCCCTCACACTCCCTCACACACTCCCTCTCACTCCTTCACACACTCACCCACTCCCTCACACACTCCCTCACCCACTCCCTCACACACTCCCTCACACACACCCTCTCACTCCCTCACACACTCCCTCTCCACTCCCTCTCACACACCCTCTCACTCCCTCACCCACTCCCTCACCCACTCCCTCACACACTCCCTCACACACACCCTCACACACTCCCTCTCACATCCCTCACCCACCCTCTCACTCCCTCACACACTCCCTCCCTCTCACTCCCTCACCCACTCCCTCACCCACTCCCTCTCACTCCCTCACCCACTCCCTCTCACTCCCTCACCCACTCCCTCACCCACTCCCTCTCACTCCCTCACCCACTCCCTCACCCACTCCCTCACCCACTCCCTCACCCACTCCCTCCCTCACCCACTCCCTCTCACTCCCTCACCCACTCCCTCACCCACTCCCTCACCCACTCCCCTCCCCACTCCCCCCACTCCCTCACCCACTCCCTCTCACTCCTTCACCCACTCCCTCACACACACCCTCTCACTCCCTCACACACACCCTCACCCACTCCCTCACACACTCCCTCACCCACTCCCTCACACACACCCTCTCACTCCCTCACCCACTCCCTCTCACTCCCACTCCCTCTCACTCCCTCACACACACCCTCTCACTCCCTCACCCACTCCCTCACCCACTCCCTCTCACTCCCTCACCCACTCCCTCTCACTCCCTCACCCACTCCCTCACACACACACCCTCTCACTCCCTCACCCACTCCCCCCCCACCCCCAGACGCCCTCACTAACCCTCTCGCATCACGACCCCCGCCCTCTCCCCTCATCCACCCCCTCACACACCCACTCCCTACCCCCTAACCACACACCCTCACACCCACCCTCTCCTCCTAACCCCCCCCACTCCCCCAGCTCCCTACCCCTTCCCTGCCCCTCCCTCCCCTACTCCCCCTCCCTCCCCCTATACCCTCACCCATTCCTTCACTAACCCCACTCCCCCACTCCCTCACCTTAAGCACTCGCTAATCCCCTCTCCCTAACCCCCTTCTCAAACCTATTTCCATCCCCTCACCCACTCCCTTTCCCCCCCCTTACCCCCTCCTCCTCCACCCCCTCACCCACCTGCAACCCTCTCCCCACCCTCCTAACTCCGCACCCTCCCACCCTCTCACTCACAACCTCACCCATCCCCTGAGAGGCGCTTTGAGACGGCGCGATATCAGATACAACTATTATTATTATTATCTTCCTTGTTTCAGGAAGTGCATGAGCTGTTGGCAGACTATGAGCTGAAGTACTGCTACGTGGACAAGAACAAAGGCACCGGTGAGTTCCAGTCCCTCGGGCTGTTGGCTACGCTGCAGAGTAACGGACTGAGCGGGTCCCTGTCCACAGTGGAATTCCATTAGCTGTTTCACTCGTGTCTCAACCCCCGGAGGCAAGAGACTGAGTGAGAGGGTTTCCTCCCAATGCAGGTGAAAAATCAACCACAGGACATGAGAATGAGACACAGTGCTCGGGAGAGGGCAGAACGGATCAGGAGATTTCGAAGGGAGCTGGATGGATATTTAAAGGGATCTGCTGTGTGCGGTGTCATAGACAGGCAGGGCACTGAGAAACCCAGTTTCCATGTGCTCCTGACTGAGGCCTGGATACAATGAGGTTATTTCCCTGTGTCTTTCTCATAGCAACTTGTGCTGCCTTTCCACAGGCCCTGAGGTCAATATCATTACATCACATAGATAGCTCCCAGTGCAGCTATTAATTCATCTCCCCAATGAGAATCTACCGACGTAAATATTGCTCTTCAGATACCATCCAACACAAATATTTATTTGCCTTCATGTTGTAACCTCAAATGTTTTCTTTCTGTTTCACTGTCTCTCTTTATGTTTTTTCTCTCTCTTGGCTTCCATATGTATGTGTATGTGTTTCTCTCTCTGTACATGTGTGTATTTTTTTCACTCTCATTCTGTCTGCCTCTCTTTTTCAAGCTTTCTGAGATATGATACCCCATGTCAAGGGCACCATATTGTTGTTAGCTTTTTTCTCTGTCAGTTTTTTTCTGTTTCGTTTCTCTCTCCCTCTTTGTCTCTAGGCCTTCATTCCATGCAGAATTGGCTCTGGAGCTAGACTTAGACCTTGACTTAGATCATTCCATCCACGTAACAACCCTCGCCTTGGGAGCCCTCATTACCACAGGCCCTTTTCCTTAACCTGCCTCATTTCACCCAGTAACAGCTCGCTGCGTGCCTTTGTGGCAAATCACCAGACCTGCCTGCCTTTCTTTTGACATTTTATAAAGGTGACAGAACAGTGAGAGAATGGTTGCAGTTCTTTGTGAACTGTATACAAGCTTTAATCTCTGTTACACACAACAATATAGTGCCACCGTGGAGCCCTGTAGCTTAGTGGTTAGAGTACTTGTCCTGTAAGCGAGAGGACCTGAGTTTGGTTCCCGGGCAGGGCGACACATTGGGCAAGTTTTCTTACTCCACATGCTTCTGTTCACCTAGCAGTAAGGAGGAACCCAGTTATTCGGCGATTAGCAGATCGCTTTTCCCAGGGTAATAATACTTTAAAAAAAATAATTATTATTTGGTCACTCAATCCACGTCTGTTTGTGGGACACTGCTCTGTGTGATTGGCTGCCACGTTTTGCCCACAAAACAGTCAATTCACTTTACAGTATATCCTGTGAAGTGCTTTGAGACATCTCGAAGACATGATGAGGTGCTATATCAAATGCAAAGATTATTATTATTATAATGGTTTCCAAGGACGTGGTGGGTAGATTTGTGCCTATTGGCCTGGGGGGAGTGAGAGGGTTAGCGTGTCAGGGTGTAAAGGTGCTAATTGCCCTAAGGGAGGAGGGACGGGAGGGTCTTCAGCAGGGCTTAGGTTACATTGGATTGAATAGTAAACCTGGTCCAGCTGTAATCTGCTTCACTGTGTAAATGTCATTCCATCTTTTACCCCTCCTCAGACTTTCCCATCTCCTCCTTGGCTTCTCAGAGTGCTGGAGAGCAGCCCCTGCCCCACCGGGATCTAACCAAACCACAGAAACATACATCATCCTTGTATTTGATAGAGCGCTTTTCATGTCTTCAAGACATCTCAAAGAGCTTTTACAGAATATACTGTAAAGTGAATTGGCTGTATATTTGTGAACAAATTCCTAACCTTTACTTTGTTAAGTGAGGGATCTGGTGTGAAGTTGGGAGCAGCATATTCCTCTCTTAGTTTTGCTCCACTTCCCCAACACTTCACCATCCCCTACACCTTTTATCTCATCTCCTGAAAGCCTGTACTCTTTGGGGATAGCTCAGCCAGCCATTTTTCATGGATGATCTTAGGTGGTGAGTGTTTGTAGACTATTGGTAGATTATTCACCATGACAGACCACTGGCTCACAGCTCTTTCACTGCTCTGCTCCACACCCCCCCCCCAAAAAAAAATGGTGCTTTAAATAGAATTTCCTTCCTCCTCTGCACCCTCCCCACCACCACTCACAACCTTATTTGATGTGGCCTTTCCTATCAATTAACTCAGCTCCTGTTAACCCTGAAAGTCAAAGCTCTATTGGGTAGGGTGGTGCTAGCTGGACAAGCATCAGGAAAGCTCGGCAGACTGCCCTCTCAATGACAAGCTGTGTGTTTTTAAGCTGATTAGACTCCAGCGTTACCCCAAAGCACACTCTGAGGTCCCCAAGCCTTGGCTCTTGCTGACCTGCACCTAATGCTTTCAGGAATTAGGTAAGCAGGACGTGTCTCTCCAGGGAGAGCGCGCACATTCCATTCCAGCTATCTATCTCTGGGATTTCCACGTGTAGGTGGGATGCGTGGAATTCTCAGTTGGGTTTCGAGACTCTTAAGCAAAGGCGATGGGTCGCTGCGTGTGTCAACACCCGGCTGACCCCCAAAAAAAATCAATTAAATCCGATCAAATCATTCCCATTGAACACCAGGATTGGTTCCAGAGGAACGCTCAATATTATTCTCGTTGAGAAGGTTTGTGTTACACAGCACCTGATGTGTGCAGACTGAGGCAATTGGGCGAGTGTGACTGACTCACTACAATGGGGAGAGGTGTCACTGAGTGTGTCACTGACCTCTGTGCTTGCTGTTTACACCACAGGCAATGCTGCGTAAGCTGGATATCCGGGGGATTGTTGGCAGCATTGCAAAGCATAGAAAAAGGGGGAAGTCGGAAGAAAATATCCAGTACGTCACGGCCTGTGTAGCCGTGACAACCGCGCACTGTGGGGCACGCTCCTTTCAGTCTTCCCAACTCTTCCGTTGGCCTCTCTCGGCCCCACTCACTCCAAGGAGAGCTTTGCTGGCAATTAAACAACGCTCAATTTGTGAAACTCTGAATTTATAGAGTGAGGCAGTTTCCAGGTCCTTCAACATGGCTCTCGGTCTCTCACAGCCTAAAGCTGAAGTCATTGAATTCTCTCTCAGTAAGGTCATTACCAAAGGGAGAGAGGCTGGCACAGAGGGTTGCTAAGGCCTCGGCATATGTGCAGTCGCCTGCCGCGTCTCGCCCACAAAGTACGTGGTAAATCCACTTTACCATGTATCCTGTGAAGCGCTTTGAGACGTCTCAAGGATGTGATAAGGCACTATATCAGATGCAAGGATTATTATTATTATTAAATGTTACTAAAATCCAGAGTTTATCCAGAGGCCAGCATTGTGCACTGTCCTGGGAAATCCTATGATTTTGAGTGCCTCAGTTTTGCCTGGTTGTACGTTAAACCTTCCCCTGGCTGTTTTAGCAGCTATCACACTGCCGCCCCCACAACACCCACCCCCCACCCCCCAAACCCAGCGTGTGGGCGTCACTTGATCTCTCACCGCGGTGCCCACAGCGCTTGTCAATGGATTTCAGGCCTTGTGACCTGCTTTGGAAAGCGAGGTCCTGTGCACTCATCAAAACCCATCAATTGGACAGTGAGCGAGTGCCACGGGCAGGAGGCATTGGCTGCGGGTTCTGAGTTATCATTGACCTGACAAAGAGCATGTAGGTGAAAAGTCAGGCCCCGCGCCATTGGTTTGAACAGGTTTCTAGACTAGTGCATGTGTGTGGACGTGAGAGAAATTTGCTGCATTCATTGTGAGCACCTATTCTATTTTCAATGGAGAGATCATTCTATCTCCCCCACCACCCCTCAACCCAACCAAACCCAGCCATAGTGACTGGTGATGTGTGCATTGTTCCACAAGCGCTGAGGTGCTGTCTGTTGCCTTCCCCTCTCACATGTGAGCCTAGATCCTTGACCCGGTCAGGTTTCGCACACAAATAATACAGTCACTCCACTTTACAGTATATCCTGTGAAGCACTTTGAGACATCTTACCGACATCTTACCGACATGATAATAATAATAATAATAATCCTTGCATTTGATATAGCGCTTTTTACGTCGGGAGGACGTCCCAAAGCGCTTCACAGAATATACTGTAAAGTGAATTGACTGTATATTTGTGGGCGAACGCGGCAGCCAATTGCGCACAGCAATGTCCCACAAACAGTCGTGGATTGAAAATGACCAATTTATTATTGTTTTTGGTTTTGGAGGATTATTATTAGGCTCTGTGTGGATAAGCCACTATATCAAATGCAAGGATTATTATTATTGTTGTTGTTGGCAACAGGAGTCACTATTGGGAGGAAGATTCCCCCCAATGTTAATTTCCCCCCCATTGGGCCATTATAGCTCTTCCCTTCTCCACTCCCCCATTACTTTCTCAATCACCAACTACTATCAGCTGTTTCCATTCAGTCCATGAACCTGTGGCCTTTCTGGTCTTTGTAGCTCAGTAGAGCAATGCAGTACATTTATCCACTAAATATGGTGGGTGGATTTTTAGCTGCTGGAAAGTATTCATAAATTGCACAATCAATTCGAGGCATGTATCTCATTCTTTCAAACTGTGGAAGCTGGAGTTAGATTGAATCAAGGAATGTTGAAGGATGTGAGTGGGATCAGACTGGGTGACTTTGAGCTCACAGTCTAGGCTGACACTCCAGTGTAGCAGTGGGGGGAGCAATGCATTGTAGGAATGAGCTTTCGTCCTTTAGATGAGATGTTAAGCTGAGGTCCTGTCTGCTGCGGCGATGTTTGAAAATAATCCTTGCAGTTGATATAGCGCCATATCATGTCCTCGAGATACCTCAAAGCGCTTCACAGGATATACTGTAAATAATAATAATAATAATAATCCTTGCATTTGATGTAGCGCTTTTCACGTCAGGAGGACGTCCCAAAGCGCTTCACAGAACACACTGTAAAGTGAATTGACTGTATATTTGTGGGCGAACGCGACAGCCAATTGCGCACAGCAATGTCCCACAAACAGTCATGGATTGAAAATGACCAATTTATTATTATTGTTTTGGTTTTGGAGGGATTATTATTAGGCTCTGTGTGGAGTAAGGAAACTTGCCCAAGGTTTCGCCCTGCCTGGAATTGAACTCAGGTCTCTAGCTTGCAAAGCGAGTGCTCAACCACTGAGCTACAGGACTCCAGTGAATTGACTGTGTATTTTGTGGGCGAAACGATCAGATGTGCGCTCGATCTTCTGTCCAGTGTGTAAATTTGATGCCTCTGTTATTTTCAGCCTTTGTGACTCTGCTGAACGGTGAGCAAGCGCAAGATGCCATTCAGAAACTCCACCAGTCGGAATTTCAGGGCCGTGAGATCTCTGTTCAGCTTCAGCCGACAGACACGCTGCTGTGTGTGACCAACCTCCCCCTGTGCTACAGCCAGGAGCAGTTTGAGGAGCTAGTGCGACTGTATGGGAACCTGGAGCGCTGTTTCCTGGTGTACAGCGAGACCACAGGACACTCGAAGGGCTACGGCTTCGTGGAGTACATGAAGAAGGATTCAGCAGCTCGGGCCAAGTCTGAACTGATGGGCAAACAGCTGGGGACGTGCACGCTGTCTGTGCAGTGGACAGACGTCAATCACCTCTCAGCCGATCTGCTTCACTCCAAGTGCCTTTGTGTAGATAAGCTACCACTCGACTACCGGGACGCCGAGGAACTGACCCAACTGCTCTCCCGGCCGTACCGACCGGTCTTCTGTCAGGTACGTGACGCCGTTAGAGAGTGGGGGGGTGGGGGCACGGCAACTCAGACACGCGCTATTTAGAGGGCACTCTTTTTATTCAGGGAAGAGTAAATCTCGGAATGTCCCATTGCGCTTGTCGGTAACAAACCAGGCTGTCGGTACCGCTCTTGCTTCTGTGTCAGAAGGTGGCGTCAAAAAAGAGAGAGTTTCTCTTGGGTGAACCGGCCAAGAATCCCGCAGATTAATTGCTCATTCTCTTCATAAATATTTGGGAGACCTCGATGACTATGTTTGCTCACAAATATGCTTTACAATAAATCCTGTGAAAAGTTTCAGAGAGACAAGGCACTCCAAAACTCTTGTTTATTTCTTCTGACCCGCTATCTATGAATTTCCCCGGCAGCTGACCCCGGGATCGAGCAGCCAGGCTGGCTTCGCGGTGGTGGAGTACGAGACGGCCACTCAGACGGAGCTGGTGCAGCGAGCGCTGGACGGGATGCTGTTGGGGAACAGTCGGATCCGGGTGTCGTTCTGTGCCCCGGGACCCCCAGGCCGCAGCACGCTGGCCGCGCTCATCGCTGCCCAGGGCTTGGTAAGATAGCCTTGCCCATGCTTTCCACTTGGTACCCAGCGACCTCCCACATACAGCCATAATAATAATTTAAACTAGCACCTTGCATTTGATCTAGCACCTTATCACGTCTTTGAGACATCTCAAAGCTCTTCACACAATATACTTTAAAGTGACTGTATATTTTGTGGACGAAACACGGCAGCCAAATGTGCACAGCAGTGTCCCATAATCAGTCGTGGATTGAGTGACCAAATTATTACTATTATTTTTGGAAGGGAATCTTACCCCCTCCCCCAGAAAGCGATTTGCCAATCGACTAACAACCGGGTTCCTACTTACTGCTCGGTAAACAGGGAGGCCTGTGGAGTAAGGGAACTTGCACAACGTTTACTTAATCTGTGACTGTTTGTAGGACGCTGCTGTGCACTATTGCTGCCGCGTTTCACCTACAAAACACTTTACAGTATATTCTGTGAAGTGCTGTGAGACGTCTCAACGACGTGATAAGACACGATACCAAATGCAAGGATTATTATTATTATGAAATGAAGGACCACTACTGGTCCTTCATTCATGCTCCGCCACTGTCAAGCGCTCTGGGACGCCACCCTGTTTGAGGGGTGCCATGTAAATGCAGGTTGTTGTTGTTGACCAAAGATTCCATGCTTTTACCCAGTGCCCGGCACCAGTGACGTTGTGTCTGCCTGCGGCTCATTCGCTCTCACTCTCGCCTCTGCAGTAGAACATTGTGGGTTCGAGCCCCCATGTCGGGGACTTTTAAGTTTACCCACAGTCCAGACTGATAGCAGAGTGCTGGTGGGAGCCAAGCATTGTCCGAGGTGGGAACCTTTGATTGAGCTGTTTAACAGAGCTCCTGTCTGTGCTGGGTCAGATGTAGATTAAAGATCCCGTGAAGCTATGACAGAAGAGACAGGAATTTGTCTCACCCTGTGTCCAAGCAAACAATCCCCCAGATTGTTTGGTTATTCATTTCATGGCTGTATGTGGGGTGTCGCTGTGCACAAAACGGTTGCCTCTTTTACCTACAGGGCCCATCTCAAGACCTGCCGCTTTGATCATTTTTTCGGTGACCCACCCAAACCCCCACTGCTCCCTCCCCCCCCCCCCACAGCCCCTCCAACCTCCAGCCCTCTTGTTTCCAACCCCCAGCTCAGGTGAAAAAACCCTTAACTGTCCAGCACCTTGGGATGCCCTTCCAATGTGAAAGGCGCCATGTAAATATAATTTGTTGTTGTTTAGTGTCATTTGTGTTATTTGTTGTTTAGATGCACTGGTTATCTATCACTGTTTGAGGCAGGTGTTGTATCACACG
The DNA here is from genome assembly GCF_018977255.1 of Callorhinchus milii. Lineage (NCBI taxonomy): Eukaryota > Metazoa > Chordata > Chondrichthyes > Chimaeriformes > Callorhinchidae > Callorhinchus > Callorhinchus milii. The sequence continues at coordinate 3,776,907 of NW_024704746.1, read as the reverse complement.
GTACAGTGGTGGAGGTGGCGGGGTTGGGGGGCTGTGTTAGGTATAGTGGTGAAGGCGGGGGCTGTGTTAGGTGTACAGTGGTGAAGGCGGGGGCTGCGATAGGTATAGTGGTGAAGGCGGGGACTGTGTTAGGTATAGTGGTGAAGGCGGGGGCTGTGTTAGGGTATAGTGGTGAACGCGGGGGCTGTGTTAGGTATAGTGGTGAAGGCGGGGGCTGTGTTAGGTATAGTGGTGAAGGCGGGGGCTGTGTTAACCGGTCTCTGCTGACGTTTTCTGTTTTAAAACCTATTGTTAAAGCTTCTGACCAGCAGGAAGGGGCTGCTTCCTGAGCCCAACCCCCTGCACATCATCAACAACATCAATCACCCGGCCGCACTACAACTTCTGCTGAGGCCTTACCTCAACGGAGGCGCGGCCAAGCAAGGTGAGCCAGTCGTTGTTTGGCACGTTGCTCTCACCACCTTGAAGTCAATGGGGTGAGGCTTGGAACCTCATGCAGTAAGCAGGAACCCGGTTATTAGTTGATTAGCAGATCGCTTTGCCCGGGGTATTAACCCGCTCAAAATAATAATATTAATAACTTGGTCACACAAGCTACGACTGTTTGTGGAACACTGCTGAGCGCAATTGGCTGTTGCGTTTGCCCACAAACTATATAGTCAATTCACTTTACAATATACAGTGAAGTGCTTTAGGACATCTCGAAGATGTGATAAGGCTGTATATCAAATGCAAGGAATATTAGTATCTCATCCTCCAGGAATCCCCAACTCACCGTATTCCCACTCCAGTAACTCAGCAACTGGACCCATCCACCCTTTCCACAAGCCTGCTCCACCTTTTGATTGCCCTGATCGTCACGTCTTGTATCATCCCCCTATGTTCCTAGGACACCGGGACAGAGAGAGAAAAACTCCCCTCTATTTCCCGATAGTGCCGCAAGAGATCTTTAACGTCCACCTGAGCAGGGCCCAGACGGGGAAACTACACAGCAATATAAGACCATAACAAGCTACTTTTTTTCTTTTAATTTTATTAATAGCTGCCGCGTTTTGCCCAGAAAATACACAGTCACTCCACTTGACAGTATATTCTGTGAAGCGCTTTAAGACTTTTCGAAGATGTTCCTATTCCTCCTTTGCAATGCTCGTTCCAACCTTCCTTTGTGTGTTGTTATTGACCATCGTGACCATTGATGTGTTGTTGGCAGGTGTGTTTGCAGCCCCCTGTAATGTCCCTGTGCTGCCCAACCCGGCACTGGCCGCAGTGCTGCTCCAGATCAACAGAGCACAACAGGTAAATTCTCGGGAAACCATGGGGTCGGGGAGAGCAGCCCTGAGCTGTGTCGACTGTCCACCCATCTAAATAAACCGCGCCATTCAGCACCCACTAGCTAACCACAGGCTGATGGCACATCTGAGGATGTGAGTAGAGGAGAGTCAGGGGTCCTGGCTAATTGATTGCGTCTCTCCCGTTTCTTTCACCCACCCACCCCCTCAGCACCAAGCACAGTTCTAAGAACCTAGTAACATAAGAATTTGCTAGATGAAAGAAGACCAAGGTCCATCCACAAAATATCCAGTCAATTCACTTTACAGTATACAGTGTGTGTGTATACATATATATATGTGAAGCACTTTGAGACGTCTCGGAAGTCGTGATTAGGTGCTACATCAAATGCAAGGAATATTTGCATTTCCGTATATTCTGTGAAGTGCTTTAAGACGACTGAATGATATTCCTATTCGACTTCCACCATCCTGGCAGTCGCTTGACATGTCGTGTCCCAAACTATGTACTGTTCCCCCAAATATTATTTTCTAGCAGAAATCTATCTAATTTGTCTTGAAACAAATGACATTCTCTGCTTCTACTGTCTCCCTGTTCCATAAGTCTACTACTCGCTCACTAAATTAGTGTTTCCCCAGATATTTCCTGCAGTTATACTAATGCTCACTCTATCTTTACCTAAATCACTTTTAATCAGTTACAGGTACAGAGGGTCCAGGCAGGCAGGAGAGAGATTGATGGGAAGTGAAGTTGTTTAGGAAAATGGAATAAAAGACTTGACGTAACTAAAATAGACTTTATAAGTCGAATGGGTGTTTCTGGTCACCTGCCCCCTCTCACACTCGTGCTCAATCACAAAATGGCACAGTGCAGAAATAGGCCAATTGGTCCATCCAGGATGTGCTGGATGGAAGCTCTTAATCTAGTCCCACTACCCGGCAAAATTCTTTAACATTCCTTCTGTAACATCTCCGGTAGATGCATTACCTTGAGTGACTCCGGAATTAAGTATTGAGGGGAGTTTAGTTAGTTAGTTTGTTTGTTTGTCTCCTTTATTCTTAGAACGCAATGCTAGGAAACGGACTGTTGTTTCAGAGTCTCCTGAGGATGCAGGTAGCCCAACAACAACAACAGCAGCAACACCAGCAGCAGCAACAAAAACAGCAACAACAGCAGCAGTTGCTCCTGACCAAAGAAACGCCAGCGCCCGGCATTGTGAGTTTTACTCCAGCCTCTTCATCCCACACTGCACAGTCACTACGCTTTAGGATATAAACCGATTGGGGTGAGGCTCCCGGCATTTACTTACTGACAAATCCAAAATAATAATAAATAATAATCCTTGCATCTGATAAAGCTCTTTATCACGTCGTTGAGACGTCTCAAAGCGCTTCACAGGATATACTGCAAAGTGAAGTGACTGTATTTGTGAGCGAAAGCCAGCCATTAAAACCTGGTGTCAGGCCGCCCCAAACTTATTTGATGAGGTATTCACTTTGTTTTAAAAAAAGCTAAATTTTGATTGTAATCATAAATCCTGATATTTTTTGTTTCCAGAAGCCTGGATTGCTGGGAGACCCGGCTGTGCTGTTTCTTCAGAAGGCTATGGGTTTACCGGCTGCAGGGATTAATCACCCAAAGGGAGTTTTGACCGACCTACCAAAGGGTAAATTCCAAAACTCAGTTGTCTTGACCAGCGCACACAGGGTGGGGAGAGAGCAGTGAATGGGGTTAGAGTAAAGAACTCCAGTGGGGGAGTGAGTACCACCACAGACACGATGGCGAGAGAGAATGGGATTATGGTTTGGGATTGTTCCTAAGTGTCAGGAACTCTTTGCGCTCTGGGTGCCTGACAGGCTGTGTTCTCTCTGGCAGGTGTTCCTGTTGCAGGGCTGAGCCTGGAGCCCGGCCAGTCTCCCGTGGGCACGTTACCGTTTTATCCCAACCGCAGCCTCTTGCCACACGGACGAGGGGAGCAGAAGGCCCCCGAGAAAGCGGCAGCAGGTTTGGGAGTGCATCCGGCACTACCGGCAGCCGCCCTGGCACACCTACAGGGCATCCCCAACCCTCTGCTCAATACTCTGCTCGCCAGCCTCCAGCAGCACCGAGCTCAGCCCAGCCTGCCCGAACCTGCGTCTGTGGGGGTAAGCAGTTTTCAGTAACCTGGAGTCCCGTAGCGTAGTCGTTAGAGCACTCGCCTAGCAAGCGAGAGGAACTGGGTTCAATTCCCGGGCAGGGAAAACCTTAGGCAAGTTTGCTTACTCTACACACATTCACCTGTTTAGCAGTAAGTAGGAAGTTGTTAGTCGATTGGCGGATTGCTTTCTGAGATAATAATCCCTTCAAAAAAAGATAATAATTTGGTTACTCACACTGGTGTGCGCAATTGGCTGGTGCATTTTGTCCACAATATATACAGTCAATCCACTTTACAGTGTATCCTGTGAAGCGCTTTGAGACGTCTCAACAACGTGATAAGGCGCTGAATTAAATGCAAGGATTATTATTATGTTAAAATTCACCCTGCCCTCGGGATGTGGGCGATGCTGGGAGGGCTGGCGATTATTGCCCATGGCTGGTTGCCCTGGGAAGGTGGTGAGGGTGGGGATGTAGGGAGTTGGAGGATTAAGGCACTGTGACATGAGTGGGGGGGGGCAAGTGGGAGGGAGGTACCTTAATCTAACAGACACCTTAATCTGGAGACTAGGAGAGTTGATATATTGAATCTGATGATATTTTCACCCTCAAAAGGCAGAATTTTATTCTCAAACTGGCACCAGTTTCAAAATCAAAACCACTTGCAAAAGCCTTGTTCCATCTAGTTCGCGAGCTTGCTGTAGGTAACCAGAACCAAATAACATTGACTTACTCGCGTTTTCTTTCTCCAGGGCATCACGGCAAACAAGTTGTCTCTGTTGGGTGATCCTCCCCAGGACCTAAAGGTGCCTAACAATCCATACTTGAACTTCTACAGTGTCTTTCCTAGCCTGAACCCACCGGGTGAGTCCCTGCGCTAAGGTTGCATGTGGGAAGAACACAACCTACATTTACATAGAGCCCCTCACCTAGGATAACACTGACACACTTGACAGGGAATGGATTGCATGTGGATTGGGGGAAGTGGGAGCAGGTGAGCCAGTGGCCTGGCATGGTCGAAGGGGTAAATATTAAGGTAGAAATTTAAAAAAGACACAGAGCCCGAGGGGTGAGCCAGAGGGGTAGAGAAAACACCAACAAATGAAAATTTACATAGCGCGTTTCACATCGGGAGTATGTCCCAAGGCGCTGGATAGTCAGGGATTTAGACCCGAGCTGATGGGCGGGTGGAGGTCGGAGGGTGACCAAAGGTGCAGTTGAAGAGGAGGGTCTTGACGCGGGCTTTGAAGGAGGCAAAGGAGTGAGCGAGGCGAAGGGACTGTGGGATGGAGTTCCAGAGGGTGGGAGCATAGAGGTTGAAGAGGTAGGGAATGAGGGAGTTCCAGAGGTTTGTTGATCTAGGTATGATCTTGGTTAGGACTCTACCCTGTGTGTTCACTTAGTTTCACCTCCCCACACACCCCACACCAATATCCCTCCCCAAGCATTAAGTAGGTAGAGAAGGAAGGGGCAATTCAGGGTGATGACCAGAGGGGGCATTTTGACAGCTCCATCGTGTTGTGTTGAGTGAGTCTCCTCCATACCCTTTACAGCAACTTGAAATCTTCCCTATAACACAATACAAAATTACATTTGTACACGCCTTTTCACGTCAGGAGGACGTCCAAGGCGCTGGACAGTCAGGAATTTTGACCCAAACGGGGAAGGGTAGGGAGGGAGATTCAACACGGCGCCCAAACCTCTCCGCAGCACTCCTCACCCCGCGCTGACTGACCCATGTCCTGTGTGTTGACTCCAGCAGGGAGCATGGGTAAGCAGGTCGGTGTGTCGCAGCAGTCCAGGGGGCTGGGGGCTGTGCTAAACCTCCCCAGCTCCAGGACCACCCAGTCCTCAACCGAGCAGCAGCAGCAGCCAGCCGCCTCCCAGTACACGTACGACGCTTACCAGGATTACCCGTCAAACTACCGGGATTACTCACAGGTATGTATGTGGACAGCCACAGCCTCCTGTGCTGAGCTGCGGTGTAACAGCCACACTGCCACCTCTCATTTGGTCATGTTTACAACACATTTATATAGCACCCTTCGCACGGTGTAGCATCACGGAGTGCTGGATGTATCCAATACAAATTTACACTTGTACGTGAAAGGAATGAAGACACACACACACATATATATATATAAAAGTCTCTTTAAATGGAATATAACTCCTAAGTTAAAATGTTAACTCCCAGTCTCTCCTCACAGGGTCTTACCCTGACTCTGCTCAGCCCCCATCCAAGCTGTTAATCCATTTTTGGTAAAGAAAAGCTATTATATATGTTTATTTAGTAGGAATCTGGTTGTTAGTTGAATGCGAACCGGATCGCTTTCCAGGAGTAATAATCCTTTAAAAAATATAATAATAATAATTTGGTCACTCAGTCCATAAATTTTTGTGGGACACTGATGGTACGCAATTGGCTATACCGTGTTTCGCCCAAAAATACACAATTAATCCACTTCACAGTTTATTCTGTGAAGCGATTGGAGACATCTCAACGACGTGATAAGGCACTATAGCAAATACAAGGATTATTATTATTTAATATTATGATTCAAATCTATTTTGAACAGTAATCCTCGTTACAGAACCTGTAACCTCGCAGCGTCTCAGAGAACTCCAGAAGAAGTAGCTGACAACTGTGTGTGGGGGTAAAAGCATGTTTGCTCACAATAAAACCTCACATACAGATGTGAAAGACCAATTTATCTGAAGTATTGTCAATCAGGACACCGGGAGAACTCCCTTCTCTTACCAATAGTAATGGTGTCAGCACTCTTTCAAGACACTATCCTGCATGAAGGGCGCTGCGTAAAAGCAAATTCTTGTTGTTGTTGGAAGCGGGTAGTATTTAAACTGTTGGGAGGGGGAAGAGTTTAGACTGTAGACAAAGGGGAGTGTTTAAAAGTGTTGAGAAGTATTTACCTGTTCAGGTGCGGGAGTCAGAGGCCATGTGGCACAGAGGCTTTGAGCGCTCCCTCTTTGTGTTGTGGTAGGAGCAGCCGTGGTACCCCCAGGGAGTCCCGTCGTTGGATGAGGGCTTTGCACATGGGCACAGAGCGGAGCAAGACGAGGTAAGCGAAGGTGGCAGCCCCAGGCATAGGGCGTCCGCGAGTCATGGTTGCTACAGGCACCGGGTTCAAGCCCCAAGTCAGGGACTTTGAGCTCATAGTCTAGGCTGATGCTCCAGTTCAGTGCAGTGTCGCGCTGCATTGTCGGAGACGCTGGCTTTCAGGTGAGATGTTAACTCCAGGTCCCGTTTTTTCTCTTCATGGCTGCTTTGTGAGGGCGTTGCTGTGCACAGATTGGCTGCCGTGTTTGCCTCCAAAACACAGTCACTGCACTGTAGGAAACATGGGGACTTTTACTACATAACGTGATAGTTAATAAAGTGAAGGATTTACAGAGTTGGGTTTTATTGCCGTCTTTCCTCAGGTGACGGCTGCAGCTTATACCGAGGCATCGACGGCACCTGCGGAAGCGTTCTACAATCAGGTGAGCAACAAGACCCACCTCTGGTCACCGCTCCCACCGCAGAGAAAGCTCGGCCGAGACACTGATTCTCCGGGCTTAGACGTGAAAAAGCTTCCTCAGTCCCTGGCTTTTACAGGGCAGCGCAGAGACCTGAGCCTGAGAGAGAGAGAGAAAACCACTGACTTCTCTCTCACACTGTGGTCTTGTTCCAGCTGTGCCTGGTGCTCTGCGCGGTGACGGAGCGGTTTTCTGGTGCTGTACTGAATGTGACGTCTCCCGACCTTTGTGACCTGCCATATTAACCTGTCCACTCCCTCTGCTCAGCAGGCTCCGGCCTCTCCATGTCCCTCGCCCGGCCTGCCCTATCATCGGCGGTTGAGCCTTCAGCCTCTCTGCTCCCACTCTTTGGAACTCCATTTCACAGTCCCTTCGCCTCGCTCCCTCTGTTCCTAAGTCACGTTCATGGGCTGTGTTGATCTTCACAAGATAACATCAGTTGGACATTGAATGACCACATATCGGAGGCGATGTAGAACTTACAGTGAATCAAACACTTGTTGTCTTATTTCTCAGCCACCCGCTGCCTATGGGGACTACAACACCTTTGTACAGATGGTGCCTTCCTATTACACTACCAGTCAAGCCTACTACCCAGCCAACGTGCCCTCTGCTTACACCAACAAGGTAGTCACAGAGTTTTATCAAAGAATTTAATGAGATTAACTTCTGTTTTCTCTCTCTCTCCCTCCTTTCCTCTCTCTCTCTCACTCTCCATCTATTTTGCCCGCGCACACTTACACTTGGTATAGTTTTGTCACCGGGTAATGTTTTGAGCACACCTTCGTGAAAGCAGTCCGCCTTCAACGGGAAGTTAAATGGGGATCAGTGATGTCACCTGTCGGCCTTTCGTGGATATTTTGTCTACTCCTGAGTTGAATAAGATGGTGAAAGGCAGCCAACGCTGAGACTGGCAATAGCAGCTCAAGTCCATTCCCTGCTGATCTCCATTATCCAGCAGCCTCCCTCCCTTCAAATGAGACATTAAACCAAGGTTTTCCCTGTGCCTGTTCAGGTGGGCACGGTTTTATAATCCTAACATTTGACGCTGCGCCTTATCACATCATGGAAAACATCTCAAAGCACTTCACAGGCTTTACTGTAAAGTGCAGTCACTGTATTGTGTAGACGAATGCAGCAGCCCATTTCCATCACAGCGGCGTCCAAGAAGCGGCTGTGAAGCGAGTGACCAATTTTACTATGGTGACTGTGTGCCCAGCGCCCGCTGTGATGATGCGTTCTCTCTGCTCCAGTGCAGTCAGAGCTGCCCCGGGGTCTGGGATCCTTGGGCTAGGGCCTGGCGGGAGCTTCGCCACTAAAAACAAGACAACCGGCGAGCGAGTGTCTGTCCTGTGGTGCTTTACAGCAACTCTGAACTCACACTCACACTGTCCTGCTGATCCACTGCTCTGTGCACCCGCTTTAATTATTTCTTTCTCTATTTCTCTTCCTCTGCCTTTTTGTTTTTGCCTCTTATCTATTTCTCTCTCTCCTCTCTCTGCAAGAAGGATGAATACAAGATATGATGTCTTACCTAGCCAATGACAAAACATTGCCCCCGAGTGTGTGCGTGCTATGTGTGTGTCTGTGCATGTGTGTCTTTGTTTGTGAGGGAGGGAAAAAGAGAGGAGAGATCCAGGGGGTGAAAACAGACAGAAGAGCCCTGGGAGAGAAACCCCGGGTGATGGTATTTTATTAATAATAATCTTACTTTTGACAACGGGTCGTTTCACTTCAAGAGGTTGTCTCAAAGGGCTGCACGGTATGTAAAGTGCAGTGACTGTTTCAGAGGGGTATTTTATGACGGAGAAAATGCTTGTTTTTGTGACGAGGGCTGGAGACGGAAATTTCTAACACGGTTAACAACGAATTACATTTGTACAGCGCCTTTCACGTCGGGAGGACGTCTCAAGGCGCTGACTGCATTGGAGCGTCAGCTTCGACAATGTGATTCCGAGTCCCGACGTGGGGGCTTGAACCCACAACCTTCTGACTCGAGGCGAGCGAGAGAGAGAGAGCGCTACCATTGAGCCAGGCTGACACACAAGCTAACATCCTTGTTCCCCCCTCTCTCTCTCTCTCTCTCTCTCCCAGAGTCCTGTGGCAGGCCAGAAACGTGCCTCTTCCTACCTCCTGCCCTCGCCGGAGGTCAGCCCAGACGGGGGGTATGTGGGGCAGCACTCGCAAGGGCTCGGGGGTCATTACGCCGACTCCTATTATAAGAAAAAGCGTGTGTTCTGAGCCGGCCGCTCTTGGTGCCTCCTTTGCCATGTTTGGGTGTCGCTGATGTTATCGCCCAAACGCTGGATTGACTGTTTTACATTGTGAATGGCTGTGACCCCACACTCGGCAGCCGTTTTGCAACCTCCTTTCCTTCGACCCGCTTTCCGTTCATCAAGACATCCCGACTTTTAAAAACAACACACGGAGAGAACAGAAAAGCTACGTTTTATCGAGTTTATGCGAGTTTTAATTGTTGGAATATGACTTTTTAAATCATTGAATATTTTTCTTCTCCCCCTCTCTTCCTCCCCCCACACCGCCCCCCCCCCCCTCACACACATGTTGCTGATTGTGGGTTCTAACTGTCTGCCTTCCTACATTACACACAGGATGTTTCGTACAGTGTTGTTTTACAGGATTTTACAGGATGCATCCCTCCAGAGTTACCCCAACGCACACTCTGGCTCTTGCCAACCTGCACCTAATACTCTCCGAAATTAGGTAAGTAGGAGGCGTCCAGGGAGAGAGAGAGAGTGCATTCCATTCCAACAATCTATCTCTGGGATTTCCATGTGTAGGTGGGATGCATGGGATTCTCAGTTGGGCTTGGAGACTCTTAAGCACGGTGGTGGGTTTCTGTGTATGTCAGACACCCGGCTGGCCACCCAAAAATTTTTGTTTTATAGCACCTTGGACCACCTGACCCTTTCCTCAGCCGGTCTCGAAACATTTCATACAGGGTGGGGGTGGGTGGGAGCGGGGGTGTGTGTGTTGAGAATAAGGTGTCAAACTGAGCCACACTTGAATATTTTACCGTGGAATGTATTATAGTTTTTTTTTTAAAAAGGGGAGGGGTACAGAATGCTTGATGTGAATTTTTTCCCCCTTTTTTTCCTTTTTTCTCCTAACCCCCTTCCCCCCCCCAAACGTTCTCCTTATCTTGTCCGATCATTCAGCACCAGTTGTCCCGTCCTATCCTGTTGGACACTTTGTGGTGTTTAGAATTGCACTTTTATCAGCTTCGCCTTGCCCGAAGCCCACAGTTAACGTAGGTGGAAGTGAGCGTCAACACATTAGGGTCCACTCGATTGTCCGTGACTGCACTACCTGAGCAGATGTGTGTGAATGTGCGTGTGTGTGAGTGTGTGTGTGCATGCGTGCTTGGTGTGGGGGTGGGGTGGGGTGGGGGGATTCCTCTCTGTTGCACCTACACGATACAGTACTGGTTTTCCACCACTGATCGCTTCATCTCTGGCTCGGCTTGAGATGACTATATTTTTGTGTAATGGATTACCACAGTAGCTGCCTAGGTTGTGGAGGGCTGTTGGTGGGGGTGGGGGGGTGGTACTGTGTTTCCGTTTGCCCTCAGAGCAGGTTTACATTGACCCGAGCCAGGGCTTTGCTGGTTGTGAATTATCCATGTAAATTATTTCCTTCTGACTTGTGTGACAAGTAATATTTTTAATTATTATCTAGAGATGTTGAGACGTGCATGTTTTTTATTTTGTTTTGCTTTCTGGCCCCCTTGCGGGTGTGTGCGACTGTGTGGGATGTACTGGGCCTCCTTGTGTGTGGGAGAGGAGAGTGTGCAGAAGGCTTCGCCTGAACCACACACTCTGTGCTTTATATATTTCTCCTCAGTTTCCTGAACTGACAAAAAAAACAAGTAAAGTCTTAAGAGTTGTTTTTTTTTTTGGCTTTGTTTTTTCTCGTGTTTGTGGTTTTGTGTGCATGTGATTATAATCCTTACAATTGTTACAGCGCCTTTCATGCCATCGAGGCAACTCAAAGCGCTTCACAGAAACGTGCAGTGACTAGAGTTTTGTAGGCAACCACAGCAGCCAATTTATACACGGCATCATTCCCCATACAACCGTGGAGTGAGTAACCAATTTTAGTTGTCCACCAGGACACCGGGAGACAGAAATTCCCTTTTCTTGTTAAACAGTGCCATGGGATCATTAATGTCCACCTGGACAGGCACAGATGGCAGCTCGGTTTAATGTCTCACCTGAAAGAAGACACCTCCGACCCGGGGTGCCAGCTTTGACTGTATGAATTCCAAGTCCTGAACCGGGGCTTGAACCTGCAAGCTTCTACCTCAGTGATGAGAATGATGCCCGATGAGCCAGGCCAACACAGGTAGGAATTACAGGAGTAATAATAATAATCCTCACTTTGAAGCGCTTCACAGAATACTGAAATTCCAATTACGCATAGCAGAAGTAGGAGGTCAATAATATCAGTGTTACTGTGAAACCGTTTTCTGAATCCATTGTGCAAGTTTTATGAGTTTTTTTTATTTCATAAGAAAGAATGCAATTAAAACGAAGTCCATTTGGAGATAACTCAAGCCGACAGTCACTTCATTTATAAAATGGCAAAAGCATTATAAAAAAGATGACAAGTGTAGAGCAATAAGTTCAGGGCAGTGGAGTGGGCCTGAGAGACAGAGTGTGGACTCAATTGGCAATCAGACAATTCCCTGCACTGTAAACATAATTTTTTTTAAGTATGTAACACAGGAGATAATTAATATGTAACACAGATAATTAATGCACAAAAAAACTTGAATAATCCTTGCCTTTGATATAGTGCCTTATCATTTGAGACGTCTCAAAGTGCTTCACAGAATATCCTGTGAAGTGAATTGCATGTATATTTTATTGGCCAAACACAGCAGCCAATTCCGCACAGCAGCGACCTCCAGATATTCGTGATTAAAGAAAAATAGTTGTGACATAATCGGGTCATAAAGGAGGAAAGGCTTCTCCAGCATTGCTTCTGTGTGAAAAGACAGCAGGGTTGTGAGAACGGAAAGCCCTTCCCACACTGAACGCTCACAGCTAAGCCCTGACCATCTGTCATGGATTGAGTGTTTGCATGGCTTTGGTTCTCAATGTTTGCGGAGGTTCAAATCAATGATTATGCTGATTCTGTCCTCCCCGCCCCCACACCCAGGCTCGGTATCGGGCTCCGCCACTGTTGAACACCCTGGGACATTGCCACGTGTGAGGGGTGCTACATAAATGCAAGTTGATGTTGTCTTCCCACCTCCTGGTCGGAGTTGTGATTTCAGCTGAGGGCTGCAGTAAGTAGCCTCTCGGCCCCTACGGTTAGGCGGGGTGAATAAATCAGGCTGTGTTTCCTTCTCCCTCCCGGGGGAAGTAAAGAAGGACAAACTTGCAACTCGCTGTACCCTTAAAGGAGAAAATGTCACTAAAGCTGATCACCAAAAGAAAAGAGCTCAGAACAGGGCACATAGAGCATACAAACACTCAATGAGGCACATTGTATCATATATACACATCTATACAGATTTGCTCTCATTAGAACCACAGCTATACAGTCTGGTTTCGTAAACGTAAGCCTGGTGATGGGTTTCCACGCATGTCAGACACCCGGGTGATCACCCAGTTTCCCCCCTCCCATTTTATAAATGGTAAGTAATATCCGAGAGGATGTTTGGGTGGGTGGAGAGAGAAAGCGAGAGAGAGGGAGAAAAGTGCATAACACAGAATGCTTAACACGTTTTTATAACTGTTTTAACTTGCGGGATGAGTTGGCAGGTCTACACTACCATTTCCGTGCGTGAATGTTTGATGAGTTCCCAGCCACAGCTGAAATATTTCTTTAAAAATCTATATATACACAAGAGCCAGGGGCTGCACCCCTCAAAGTTGGAGGGGGGGGGGGTGGGGGGAAGAGGAAGGGCGGGATATCACTCCCTCCACAATCCCTCACCCCTCCCGCCCAGAATATCAGTTGATGGCAATCCAATGTGTGTGTGGCGTGTGTCTCTGACTCACGGCTCAAACAAATGTTTCCGTGTGTGGAGCTCAGACACATGGCGGATCTCTGTGGGGGGCTGGGACTGTGTGATCCCTCACTGGCAGCACACTCTCTCTTCCCTTCATGCCCAGCAGCGTCTCGAAGACCCCAATCAGATTGGTGAAGGTGGTCCTGTTGTTAGGGCTCTCCTCCCAGCACTTCCTCATCTGGCTGTAAACCTAACGTACCACACGGGATGGTCAGTTAATCAATCAACCATTAAACACTGGTAGATCAATAACAACAATAACAGGCACATGAGAAAGCCATTCAGCCCCTCAAACCTGTTCCACACACACACACACATTTCCCCTCTACACACAGCACCCCCTCCCACACACAAATATACTCACACACACCCACCCCGCCACACACACAGCCACGATCAGCTGTAATAAAGGGAACACGAGGCGAGCAAGGCCAATAGAATTTACCTCTTCGGAACATTTGTCTGGGCACGGGAGACGTTTCCCTTCGTTCAGGATTCGAACGAGCCTGGTGACTGTCATCTGACCTTGGGTCGGGCCGATCAGTTTCAGGAACATCTGTGAGGACGGGACAGATATCATCTGATCACGTGCGTTCTGAGTGACCCACGGCTCTCCTCTCCCACCCTCCTACAGCATCAGACAAGTCTTTCCCAGCACCAGTCAGCCATCCGACTTCAGAGAGGAGCATTGAACAGCAATAAACCTCACATTTAACACAGCACCTCTCACATTGGGAGGATGCCTTAATGTGCTTCACAGGATTTTACTGTAAAGTGCAGTAATTGTGTTTTGTGGACAAATGCCAACAAGATAAAGTCGCACCCCCCCCCCCCAAAAAACCTTAAAAGACATGAACCTTTTTTTGTCTTTTGTATTAATTGAACGTTAACTATCAAATGTAAAGATTATATTAAACATTAATAATCTCAACATTTGGTCCAGGGCTCTGACTGTTATTCTTGCCATGGCCATAAGGTGGGGGGATTGGTAAGAGTACCGCAGATAATAATAATAAATACTTACTGCTTGGTAAACAGTCCTGTGGAGTAAGGAATCTTGCCCAACATTTCGCCTTGCCCAGGAATCTAACCCAGGTCTCTTGCTTGTGAGGCGAGCGCACTAACCACTATACTACAGGACTCCACGATCTCACTCTGAGGAGAGCACAACTCAGGAGATTGCAACAATAACAACAACTTGATAAAAATAATCCTCACTTTTACGCTCTTGCCTTTTCACAACACCGAAACATCTCAAATCATTTCCTGGCAGTGCACAAAATGGCTGATCTCTCAGCCTACAGATAGCTGGAACATGGGAACAGGAGGAGGCCATTCAGCCTGTTCCGCCATTCTATAAGATCATGGCTGATCCATATATCAACTCCAATTACCCACCATTGGCCCATATCCATTAATACCCTGACCTAACAAACATCTATCCACCTCAATCTCGAAAATGTGAATGAATCCTGCACCCCCAGACTTTTGGGGAGAGAGTTCCAAATTTCCACTACCCTTTGGGTGAAAAACTGCTTCCTGATTTTACTCTTAAATGGCTTAGCTCTAATTTTAAATGATGCCCCCCCCCCCGTTCTGGTTTTGCTAACACCCTACAAATCTGTCTGTTCCTTCTGCTCAGTAGGCTGCACCCCAACATCAGTGGTCGGGTCTTCAGCCTCTGCCCTTTGGGCCCCTCTGCCGCTCCCCCTCCCTTGCCTCCTTTAAGGCCTGCCTCAAGACCCTTCTCTTTGATCCCACCTGCCCACCTCCCAGCTTGGGTACAAATCCCTGACTGTCCAATGACTTCGGACATCCATTGTGAAAGGCATTGTGTGAATGCAACGTGTTGTTGAATAAACCGAGACGTTTCAGTGTGATGAGAACACAAGTCTGTTCCTAACTCACGTTCATCGGGCTGTGTTGAGCTTCACAAGACGTCATCAGCTCATACAAGGTGACTCCGAATGACCACACGTCAGAGGCGATGTAGAACTTGCAGTGAATCAAACACTCGGGGGCGTACCTGAGGGGCAGGAGCACAAGGTGTGAGCGAGTTGCAACAGGAGAGCGCGAATGGCAACGAGAGAGAGAGAGGCAACAGGAGAGACGCAACCCAAGAGTGAGAAGCAGCGTGAGGAGGCAACATGGGGCAACGTGAGAGACACCACCTCACCAATGTTGTCCCTTGCTCTCTCTCTCTCGCCACCCCATTCCCCCAGCCCCCTCCCTCCCTCCCCACTCCCTCACCCACCCACCCACTCACTCACCAGAAGACAGGGCTGTCCAGGTCGTCCTTCACTGTGTAATACTCCCTGTTGGTCTGGATGGCTTTGGTCAGCCCAAAGTCACCAATTTTCACTCGGTTTTCGTTCTCCACCAGCACGTTCCTGGCCGCCAAATCCCGGTGAACATACTGGAGAGATCCCAGGTACTCCATCCCCTGGCAACGGCACAGCGCACAGGGTTAATCTCCACGGCAACCGGCGCCAGAGTAATAACGTAATATAATATCTGTGTATCTGATACAGCCTCCATCTCATCACATGGCTCAAAGCACTGAAACCACTATAAAGTGTTGTGACTTGTTTGTTCTGTCGGCAAACACAGCAGCCAATTTACACACAGCGACGTCCCCTCGAACAATTATGCACACACACACACATTGTACATACACACATGCCGTACACACAGTATATACACACACTGATCTGTTGATGAAGCCGTACCTTACAGATCTGCAGTGCGTACAGCAGTTTGCTCTCGTAGGTCACTTTGTTCTTGAACCGTGGCAGATACTCTTTCAGGCTCCCAGATGGCAGATACTCCATGATCAGCTTCATCCTCCTCCCTCCTGGGGTAACAAGCGGCTCAGGGTTAGGTCAGAGCTTCACTCAGCCTCAAATCAACAATAATAATCCTTGCATTTCAATAGCCCCTTATCATGTCTTCAAGACTTCTCAAAGCGCTTCACAGAATATACTTTAAAGTGGAGTGATTGGATATTATGTGAGCGTAACACGGCACCAAATTGCGCACAGCGGTGTCCCACAAACAGTCGTGGATTGAATGACCAAATTATTATATTTTTTTTTGAAGGGATTATTACCCCCGGAAAAGTGATCCGCCAATTGACTAACAACTGGGTTCCTACTTACTGCTAGGCAAACAGAGGCGAGTGGAGTAAGGAAACTTGACTAAGGTTTTGTTCCGCCCGGGAATCAAACCCATCTCCTAGCTTGCAAAGCGAGTCCTCTAACCACTGAGCTACAGGATTCCATTCCACTTTTACAGTAAATTGTAGTGACTGTGTGTTTTATAGGTGAATTTAACAGCCAAATTGTGCACAGCGTCGTCCACACAGACAGCTGGGGGGGCGAAGAGGGCTGAATTGTTAGAGACACCGTCCTTCGGATGACATGTTAAACGTCACTCCCTGTGTGTGCCCTGTTCAGGTAGTCGTTGTCGGGAAAAGAGAAGGGACTTTCTATCTCCCCGAGTTCTGGCCAGGCTAATCTTTTATCCCTACCCGGTCCACCCCAGCATCGCCAGTCAGGCCTTCAGCCTCTCTGTCCCATTCTCTGGAACTCATCCCACCAGTCCCTTCACTTTGTTCCCTCTCTTGCCTCCTTCAAAAGAAGTCTCATGACCCACTTCTTCAAACCCACCTTCAGTCAGCCTCCTAACCTCACCCTCCCTACCCCAAACCCCAGCTTGGGTGCAAACTCCTGACTGTCCAGCGCCTTGGGACATCCTCCCGACATGAAAGACATTGTAAATGTAATTAACTGTTGTCTCGATTTCAAGATCACCTCACTGGTTTTCAAATCCCTTCATACCCTGGCACCTTCCTACCTCTCTGACCTGCTTCCCCCCCAATCCACCACCCGCTGCCTCCGCTTGACTGGTTCTGGCCTCCTGTTTGCCCCTCGTCACCTCCACCACCGGTGGCCATGCATTCAGCCACAACACCCCAAAATTCTGGCAATCTCTATCTCAATCCTTGCCCCCTCCCTCCCCACTTCAAATCCTGCTTGAAGACCTTCCATTTTCATCGGGCTTACAGTCACCTCCCCCCTCTCTCTGTCTCGGGGTCAGATTCCGCCAATGTCAAAAGCTCCGAGACTATATAAATACAAGTTTGTTGTTGTTGTTGTTGGTCACACACAGGTCAGACACTGGTGGTCACACTTACCCTCCTCGGTACAGATGCCCTTGTATTTGACTATGTTCTCGTGGTAGAGTGTTTTGAGGATCTGAACCTCTCTCCTCAGGTCTGCCTTGTGCTCCTCACTGCTGTCCGGCTTCAGGGATTTCACAGCCACCAGCTCTCCGGTGTTGTCCCCTTCTGGGTCGTAGCGACACAGCTCCACCTTCCCAAAGTGGCCCTGTCACAACACAGCGCGACGTCACTGAGCCAGGCACACAGCAAAGTCACTCCGACACTATTCCTGACTCTCTCTCCCTCTCTTCCCTCCTATCCCACTCCCACCCATCTCTCTCACTTTCTCTCCCTCCCTCCCCGTCTCCCTCTCCCCTCCCATGTCTCTCTCCCCCCATGTCCCTCTCTTCCCCCCATGTCCCTCTCTTCCCCCCCCATGCCTCTCCCCCTCCATGTCCCTCTCTCCCCACCCCATATCTCCCCCCCCACCCCATGTCTCTCTCCACCCCATGCTCTCTCACCACTCCCATCTCTCTCTCTCCCTTGTAACTCTAACCTGTCTGTTCACTGTCCCTCATATACACACACATATATATATCTATATATACACACACAGCCAACAACAAATTACATTTGTATAGCGCATTTCACGTCAGGAGGACATCCCAAGGCGCGCACACACACACACACACACGGGTACACACCTCCCCCAAGTCTCGGAGTCTTCGCAGGAATCGCTTCTCAAAATGAGTTGGATCAATCTCTGCCCTCGGCTGGTCCTCATAAACAATGTCTGGATCTGAGGGTGAGAACCATCATTAGTGTCCGTCCCACACTCCCAGCGCAGCCACAGCGCGGGTTAGAGATACAGTAAAGCTCCCTCTACACTGTCCGCCCATACTCCCAGGTCAGTGATAATTGCTTGACACGTGGACACATGAGTGTGACACTCACTCTGCTCCTGAAGTCTGTTGATGTCTCTCATGATGGCTCTGAAGAAGGGTCTTTCGGGGGGGTTGTAGTTCATACACTGCTGCATCAGCTCCGCCAACTCCTTACAGCACACAGGGGGGGTCATCTTACAATGTGCCTCGTAGAACCTCTCCTTCTGTAATGGCCACAAGGTACGTTAGAGTAAAGAGCTCCAGTGTGGTCTGCGCCACCTTTCCCCCCCCAGCCCCCCACCTGGGTACTTACTTCTGCCAGGCTCCTGTCCTTGAGGGGCAGCTCCCCGTTGTAGCAGACAGACCACAGGGTGGTCCCAAAGCCCCATTTGTCAGTGGCGATGCTCAGGTTCTTGGTGTCGTCCATACATTCGGGGGCGATCCAGGGGATCCTCTCTACTCGCTCTGCGTGGAGGGGGGGGGAGAGAGAGCGTTAGAGCAGCGAGTGGGGGAAGGGGTAGAACGAGTTACAGTAGTGAGGGGGTGGGGGGGGCACAAGCAAGGACACGGGGAGGGGTACGAGGGTAAGGAGGGAGCGATAGAGCAGCCAGGGCGCAACTAGGAGTGGGTGAGAGTGTGAGGGAAGGGCGTGGCTGGGAGTTGGCGGGAGCAAGCATGGCGAGGGCACGGGGGCGGATGGTGGAAGAGCGGTGTGAGGGAGGGTGTGAGTGGACGGGGAACGAGTGTTTGTGGAGAATCGGAGCTGGGCTTTGGTGCTCACCCTCGCGAGACAGCACGGTGATGGGCACCCCGGGGTCACTGAGCTTGATGAAGGGGCCGCTGTCGCCATCCAGGCCCTGCCGGGCCAAGAGGATGTTCTTGGTGCAAACGTTGCCGTGAACCAGGTTCTTGTCCTCCTGAGAGCAGAAAGCAGGCAAACAAGGGGCTAAATCTGACTGTGATCTGGTCCTAAACGTGCGCCCACCCCGTTAACCCTGCGTTCGTAAAGACAAGCAGCGGGAAAACTTGCCAGACAACGATATCAATGGCAAGCTATGCGGGTTTTAGCTGGTTAGACTCCAGCAGTTACCCCAACGCAGGTCTCGCCAACCTGTGCCTAATACTTTCTGGAATTAGGTGAGCAGGAATCATCCCTCCAGGAAGAGAGGGAGAGAGAGAGAGAGAGCATTCCATTCCAACAATCTACCTCTGGGATTTCCATGTGTAAGCGACATACATATGTGGAACTTTCAGTCTGATTTGGATCACGGTGATAGGTTTCCGTGTGCGTCAGACACCCGGCTTTCCCATCGCTGTAACCCTGGCTCAACCTCGCTGCCTAACTGGGGTACAGCACTCCCCCCACCCTCCCCCCCCAGCAGACGGGGGCCGGGCTTTGCCTCACCAGGTAGCTGAGGGCGCTGGCCAGCTGTTTGGCCACCAGGAATTTCCAGGCCGTGCTCAGGTGCTCGCTTTTCCGGTGCATAAACAGGTCAAGGGCTCCGAACTCCACCACCTCCTCCACCATGATGTCTGCAGGGGAGACAGTTGCCCGTCATTCACACACTGCCCGACCCAATGCCCTCCCACTCACACACTGCCCCACCCAATGCCCCCCCCACTCACACACTGCCCCACCCCCACTCACACAAAGCCAGTCACTCACACACTGCCCCACCCACTGCCCCCCATTCACACACTGCCCCACCCAATGCCCCCCCACTCACATACTGCTCCACCCAATGCCACCCCACTCACACACTGCCTCACCCACTGCCCTCCCCCCCACACACTTCCCCATCCAGTGCCCCCCCCCCACTCACACATTGCCTGTTACCCCTCTTAGCTCATCCCCCTCATAGGTTCCTTCCTCTCTCCCCCACCCCTGTATTGCCCATTGTACATCTGTGGTGTGGTTGGGGGCAGTGTGGTGTGTTGTGGTACGTTGGGTGTGTTGTGTCGTGATATATTGCAGTGTGTTTCGGTGCTGAGAGCCACTCACTCTCCAGGTTGCGGACACACACTCCGTGCAGGAGAACGATGTGCTTGTGACACACTTGTCTCATCATACTGGCCGTCTCGAAAAATGGCTGCAGAGGAGAGAGAGCGAGACTCGTTAACACAGAACCAACCCGTTCCCTAACCATCCAAAATACAAGATTAGATTTAAAAGCCTCTCCGCTAGCACGGTGCGTGTCTGTGCGTGTGTGTGCGCGAGTTGACACATGTGAGTTTGAATGCGTGGTGAGGTCGAATCAGCATCACCAACACTGCAGTGCTGAAGTTGAGTTGCGCCCCCTCTGACCACCACACTCCAACACCCCCATTCCCCCACAGCCCCTCACCAGGGAGATGTCTCTGTGCGCGGAGTCCAGGATCTTAAGGACCACCCTCATCTCTCTGGTGCTGTACTGGACGTTGCCCCCGTCCTCCTCCTCTTCCCGGCAGCTCAGAGTCCCCGCGTAGATATTTGTCCTCGTTCCCCGGCCCAGGTGCTCCAACTGTATGACACACACCGTTTACACTCACGCTCTCGTGCATTCAAACACTCTCACACATTCACACCCATTTCATACAATCATACAATTCTACAGCAGAGGAAGCCATTCGGCCCATTGTACCTGTGCAGGAAAGAGCTTTTAAAGAGCAACCAACGAGTCCCACTACGCCGCTCTTACCCCGGAGTATTGTTCCCTTTTAAGTACCAATCGAATTCCCTATCGAAACTGCTTCCACCAGCCTTTCAGGGAGTTCATTCCAGACAGTAACAAACTCTCTGGGTAAAGAAAATGTCTCCTCGTCTCAACAACCATAATAAATTACATTTACACAGCGCCTTTCACGTCAGGAGGACATCCCAAGGCGCTGAACAGTCAGGGATCTGCACCCAAGCTGGTGATTGGGATCAGGAGGGGTGGAGAGCGGGGAAGGTAGAGGTATGAGGGTGAACGAATACATGGTCAAAGAGGAGTCGTGAGACGCGTTTTGAAGGAGGCAAGGGAGTGGCGAGGTGGAGGGACTATAGGATGGAGTTCCAGACGGTGGGAGGCAGCGAGGCTGAAGGCCTGGCCCCCATTGGTGGGGCAGGCAAGGCGGGGAACGTGAAGCAGGCGGAACCCGCTGAGCGGAGTGAGCAGACAGGTTGGTAGGGGGTTAGAAGGTCGCAGAGATAGGGAGGAGCAAAGCCATGGAGGGCTCTGAAGGTGAGGACCAGGATCTTGAACTGTATCCTCTGAGTGATGGGGAGCCATTGGATAATTTGCCAATTATCTGAAATCTTCGTCCTCTGGTTACCGACGGACCTGCCAGAGGAAACAATTTCTCCCTATCTGCTCTATCAAAAACCCTCATCATTTCGAACCCTTCTATTAAATCTGCCCTCAACCTTCTCTACTCGAAGAAGAACATTCCCAGCGTCTCTAGCCACTCTGCTTATCATTCTGGTAAATCTTCTCTGCCCGGTCTCCCAAGGTCCTGACATCCTTCCTTAAGTGTGGAGCCAAGAAATGGACAGAATACTCCAGCTGAGGCCTAACTAGTGATTTATAAAGGTTTAGCAGAACTTCCGTGTCCTTTATTTATAAACCCAAGGATCTCACAGGATTTTTTTACGGCTTGGTCAACTTGTCTTTGCCAAGATTTACACACTAGCTTACAGCCAAACACACACACACACACACATGCACTTAAATCGACACATTTACAATCAAATTCACACTTCGTGCATAAAACACCACACCAAGTAAATTCACCAACATACCCAGACACGCACAGAGACACAAAAAAAGGAACAGAACCAACACACAATACAGATGTTTTGCAGCAACAGGGAATAAATTGGGAAGTAAAACTTTTTCATTTGGTCAGGAGCAACTGAAAATAAAACAGGAAGGACTCCCAGGTCAGGGTTAGAGTCACAGTAAAGCTTTGGACATTGCTTACGAGGACCAGATAATCCGACTGCCTGTTCAGGTGGATGTTAAAGATCCCATGGCACTATTTGGAAAATAAAAGTTTCTCTCTCTCCCGGTGTCCTGGCTGACAGTCCCCCAAATAAGATTGGTCACTCACGCCAAGGCTGTTTGTGGGACATGGCTGTGCGCAATTAGCTGCTGTGTTTCACCCACAAAATACGCAGTCACTACACTTTACAGCATGTCCTGTGAAGCGCTTTGAGACACCTTGACGACGATGGGATAAGGTGCTATATGAATTGAAAGGATTATTATTATTTCAGACACCAGGAGAGAGAAACTCCCTTCTCTTTTCCGATAGCAATTGCGTGGCATCCACTTGAACAGGGCACAGGCCGAGGAGATTTCCCGAGGAGGAGGGGTTGTGCGTGGTGTGGCGGGGAGGGGATGGGGGTGGGGGGGCGCGTTACCTGGGTGATTTCCTCCTTGGGGATGCGATGGAAGCTCAGCTGGCTGAGGTTGGTATTGTTGGCAGCAAGTTGGGAGTCCAGTGCCCGGCCTCTTCTCACCACCAACAGGTTAGAGATTTCTGTGCGATGAGAGACAGCAAGAGAGAGAGTCAGATCTCATGGACAAGTCACACAAAAAAAATTAACCTGTGGAATTGATAAGTCCTAGTGATCCCCAACCTGACCCCCAGCCCCCACACTCCCCCCATACCCTGCATGTGTGATTGGAATGGCCTCGAACTCTATGAATCTGGACCACACCCCCTTGACCCACCTATCACTATGATCAGCCTCAACACTGATCATGTCTGACACAACAACAACAAGATTCCATTTATTGAGCGCCTTTCACGTCGGTAGGACGTCCCACATGGACACACATGGAAACCCATCACTGTGCTTAAGTGTATCCAAACCAGACTGAGAGCTCCAGATATGTCTGTCACCTGCAAATTTCCGGAATGGAATACGCACTGCACTCACTCTCTCTCGCTATCCCTGGACAGACGTGTCCTGCTTATCTAATTCCGGAGAGTATTAGGCGCAGGTTGGTGAGAGCCAAGTCTTGGGTGATCCCAGAGTGTGCATTTGGGGTAACCGCTGGCATCTAACCAGCTGAAAACAACATAGCTTGCCATTGATATGACTCTCTGGCAAGCTTTCCCACTGCGTGACCAGCTAGGACCCGTTAAGTATAGCCAGCTCACCATCAACATCTCAGGTTATCTGATCTTGTCTGTTGCTCGCTCCAAATAGTAGCGGTGACTTGCAGACTGATTGACCCCCCCCACCCACCCCGGCCCGCCCTGTAACCCCCCACCCACCCAAAAAAAAAAAGCAAACAACCCCTGAGGCACAGGGACGCTGCTGTCAAAGTTGAAAGGGGTTGATTTTGAATGGAACAGCCTGACACCTACACAATCAATGTCAGGCCCTTTGATCTGACTGCGAACTGTGGCTATTTTTGTGCTTTCAAATTGATTTTAAATCCGCCTCGCGCACGGTTCCACGCGGTCATACACTGAGAAGTGTAGTGACTGCGTGTTTTGTAGGTAGGCAAACTCAGGGATCGACTTGTGCAAACAGCTACGCAAACGGTGTTTGGATAAGTCAGTGTGAAGCGCTCTAGGACTCAATCCCGCGTGAAGGGCGCAAATTGTTGTTGTTGCTTGATCAACAGAACGTTAGCCCCGCTGTTGGGAAGCACACTGAGAGCCTATATTTCCATGCTCCTGCCCTTACACACCAGATCAAACACTTCCTTGTAAACTAGCGTCATCCCTCCAAGCGATACAGCAGCTCATCGAGACCCCTCAAAGCGCTTCACAGGACATGCTGCAAAGTGATGGGACTGTGTATTTTGTGGGCGAAACTTCTGATTTGAAGGATGCCACCGTTGAGAATGAAGCTCTCCCCCACGTCAGCTTTAGACTGTGAGCTCCAAGTCCTCACAAGTGAGAGGACCCGGGTTCGATTCCCAGGCAGGGCGAAACCTTAGGCAAGTTTCCTTACTCCACACGCCTGTTTACCTAGCAGTAAGTAGGAACCTGGGGGGGTAATAATCCAGCCTCCACCCAAAAAAATTGGTTACTCAAAACACGACTGTTTGTGGGACACTGCTGCGCGTAATTGGCTGCCGCGTTTCACCCACAAAATGCGCAGTCACTCTATTTCATAATATATCCTGTGAAGCGCTTTCAGACAGCCTCCTTTGTGCTTGTGTCACTCTCCATCATTCTGAGCGCCATCACAGGTTCTTCTTGTGTTTTTCTCTCTCTCTCTCTCTCGTTCTGCAGCTATTTTGTACCCAGTAAAAATGTCAGCAAAGCTAGCGTTGGGCTCAGGGCTGCGTGGGAGGCTGTGTTGGCTGGGGTGTGGACATGCGTGGGCTGGTTGCCGTGTAGGTTCAAAGGAGGCGAGAGAGAGAGAGAGAGGTGCGTACACAGCCCTTATCATCTATGTATCCAGTGGCCTCTGTGGCAGACAACTCAGAAGAGAAAGAGAACTGATCAAACAAACAAGTCTCACCCCAAAAAATCCTGAGCTGTAAGAAAAGAGATAGAGAGAGTGCGGCGACATTGTGTACGCGTGTGTGTTGGGGGGGGGGGGTGGGATTTCAGTTGTTTAATTAAAGTGTAGAGCTAATAAAAAAAATCGCTTACGTCCTCCCGTGTTTCAACAGGAAATAAAGAGTGATAGAATAAGACCACAAAGCTTCCGGAGATGGATTCTGTAAACAGCGGCTGTGTGCGAGTGGGGGTGGGGAGGGTGAGGGTGGAGGGGACCGCGCTGGGGGGGTTTGGGGGCGGCAGAGGTGTGGGGGAGGTGGGGAGAGGAAGGAAGAAATAAAGATTTGAACAGCGTGCAGAAAAAGTGGGAGTTTGCCATTTCAAGAGGAACACAAAGGAAGGTATATCGGAAAGTTAATGCGTGGGTTTTTGCGTGGGTGGTGGGTGGGGGAGAGGTGGGCGGGTGTGGGGGGGTATGTACTACAAGGGCGATGGTCTCAAATTAGGGTCAGTCAGAGAACTGAGGTGGTTCCGCAGCTTTAAAGGTCACTCGGCCCGAGATGGTTTGATAACAGCTTCCTTGAGCAACACATACCCAGAGCAGTAACCACACATAGCGTACACGTAACCCCTTGGTCTCCAGAGACAGAGTGAGTCAACTCTCCGCAAAGCCACGTGCTCTCGCTCTCTCTCTCTCTCTCTATGCCAGCGCAACAGCACAAATCACTGAGCTCAAATCATCAAAATAATAATAATAATGTGGTCACTCAACCCACAACTGTTTGTGGGACGCTGTTGTGCGCATTTGGCCACCACCTTTCGCCCCCAAAAATACAGGGACTACACTTCGCACAATATTCCGTGAAGTGCTTTGAGATAATAATCCTCGCATTTGATACATCGCCTTATCATGTCTTCAAGACATCTCAAAGGGCTTCGCAGAACACACCGTAAAGTGAATCGACTGTATATTTTGTGGGCGAAACCTGACCCACAAACTGAGTGACCAAATTATGTCTCGAAGACCTGATAAGGCGCTGTATAGCGAATGCAAGGATTATTATTATTATTATCCATTCACACCAGGAATCGGCAGTCAAAACATCAATGTCCGGCACTCTAACAACAACACCCTGCATTTATAGGGTGCCCTCCATGTTCGGCAGTGCCTCAGATCACTTTAAAATCAGCAAAGACATTTAGTCAGTGATAAAATTCTGTCTGGATTTTGACTGGATTCCACTTGGTTTAGTTGGTGACATTCTGGTCAGGAGATTGTGGGTTCAAGCCCCCCACCCCCTCTCTCCCACCTCTCCTGGCCACTGATTTGAGGGAGTCGAGCTCACAATTTAGGCTGACGGTCTAGCGAGCTACTTTCTTTGGTGGTGGGGTGGGGGCGGGTTGGGTTGGGATGGGATTGGGAGGTGGAAGCTTCTTTTCAATCTCACATCACGTCACTTATCGCCTCTTTTTCCTGCCTTTTTTCCTCAACTCCCAAGTATCTCTCCATCGGCCTCTGCCTTACGGAGGGGAGCGGGCAGGGAAACAGGACGGGAGGAAATGCTCTTAAAAAGCACAAGCACGGACACGATGGGCCGAGTGGCCTTCTGTATTGTAGATTTCTCGGATTTCAATCATGTCTCTGATTTTACCGATTCCAGTGATTTTTGAATCGAAATATACACATCAAAATACACAGTCAATTCACTTTGTAGAGTGCTTTGAGACGCCTGTGGGGAAAGGATGTGCAGAGCGGAGGCGTGGAGCTTGGCGAGGGAGAGGGGTTGGTGGTTCTGACCTCTTTGCTTGGCGGGGAGGGGGTGGCAGCAGTGAAGTAGGGAGGGTTCGGGCGGAGTAGGAAGTGGGGTGCAGAAGTGGGGGAAGCTTGGCGAGGTGGAGAGGGAGAGGGGTTGGTGGTTCTGACCTCTCGGTTTGGGGGGGCAGCAGGTCTTGAGTTGGAAACTGACGTCCTCGGTTTTGAGGATCTGGGATTTGAGGTGTTTCATCAGTTCCCTGAGGCTGGAGAAGCAGGTGTCAGAGCCGTGCAGCCTGTAGCTGGTGTTTTGCGTCACCTCGATCTGGAAGTTCTTGTAGTGTCTGGTCGGCATCGACGGGTTGACTCGGTCAAAGATGTCCATGCCCTAGAGAGCCAGATACAAGCATTGAAGAGCAGTGAGTGACCACCTGAACAGGCACAGAAGGGACCTTGGTTTAACCCATCATCTGAATGACGGTGCCTCTGACAATGCACTGCTTGCTCCCCAGAGCCTCTTTGCACTGGGGCGTCAGCTTAAGAGTGTGAGCTCAAAATCCCTGAAATGTGGCTTGAACCCGCAACCTTCCGACTCAGAGGAGAGAGCTACTAACTGAGCCAGGCTGACACCCAGAACGTATTATGATCATCAGGGGTGGGAGAGAGAGAGAGTGTGTGTGTGCGTGCGTTTTGTGAGAGAGAGAGAGAGAGAGAGAGAGAGAAATAGAGAGTCTCAGGTGAAAACCTATTTGATCTCATCCTTATAGAATTCCCACCCGAACATCCTTCCATTTAAAGCTGTTCAGCTGATTCTTAAACAAGTCGCATTGTCCTGGCCTTAGCCTCCTTGTTCAAATGGTTAATTAGCCTCTATAATAATACAAATAATTCTTGCATTTGATACAGCTCGGGTTGATTTTCGTTGGATGTACATATTAACATCCTGTTTTTCTCTTCCCTTTCTGAAAGTGTTTTGCATGTAAACAGCGACAGTTCTTTGTTAGGTAGCCAGAAAGGAGGAAGAGAGAGAGAGAGAGTGGGTGTGTGTGTGTGGGGGGGGCGGGGGGTGGGCGGTGAGAGAGAGGAAGGAGAGAGAGAGAGAGAGAGAGAGAGGAAGGGGAGAGAGAGAGAGAGAGGGAAGGGGAGAGAGAGAGAGAGAGAGGAAGGGGAGAGAGAGAGAGAGGAAGGGAGAGAGAGAGAGAGGAAGGGGAGAGAGAGAGAGAGAGAGAGAGAGAGAGAGAGAGGAAGGGGAGAGAGAGAGAGAGAGAGAGGAAGGGGAGAGAGAGGAGAGAGAGAGGAAGGGGAGAGAGAGAGAGAGGAGAGAGAGAGAGAGATAGAGTAAGGGGAGAGAGAGTGAGAGAGAGAGGAAGGGGAGAGAGAGAGAGAGAAAGAAAGGGGAGAGAGAGAGAGAGAGAAAGAGAGGAAGGGGAGAGAGAGAGGAAGGGGAGAGAGAGAGAGGAAGGGGAGAGAGAGAGAGGAAGGAGAGAGAGAGGCTACGGAGGTGTGTTGACAGTGTTATTATCAGGTACGGACACCCCTTTCTCACCTCAGTGGACGCATTGCATGCGACCGTCATGAGGATGTGGTTGAAATCGGTACAGCTCCAGCGCAGGACAAACATGCCGTGCTCGTTACCCTCCAGCTTGAGTTTGGCGATGGCGTATTCCGTCCTAAACACAAACACAAAATAGGTTCCCCGTCCTTCAAGTAATAGCACTCCTCGCACTCGATGCAGTCAGCGCCTGAGACGTCTCAAATGCTTCACAGGATTATACTGTCAAGTGAATTGACTGTATATTTGCGGGCGAGTCGCGGCAGCCAATTGCGCACAGCAGCGTCCCACGAACGGATTAAGTGACCAAGTTATTATTATTTTTTTTTGAAGGGATTATTACCCCTGGAAAAGCCATCCCCCAATCGACTAGCAACCGGGTTCCTACTTATTGCTCGGTAAACAGAGGCACGTGGAGTAAGGAAACTTAACTAACATTTTCGCGCTAACCACTGAGCTATAGGACTCCACGAACAAACCAAACAAATGATCACCTCCAGCAATCACACCTCGGCAGCCACAGACGAACCACAACGAGTACTCGCATCTACACAATGCCCGTCGCGCAGGATAGAGTGCCGGAGCGCTCGACAGTGGCAGAGCACGACGGTCGAAGAGAATGGTCTTCGGGCGTGACCTGAGGGTGGGGGGGGGGTGGGGGAGGTGGAGTCAAGGCCGAGGGATAGAGGGAGATAAAATCCCTCATTCACTGCATGGCTGTTGGCAGAACGTCGCTGTGTGCAGATTGGCTGCCGTGTTTCAACCACAAAATACATAGTCACTACACCTTACAGTAAATCCTGTGAAGCCCTTTGAGGTGTCGCGACAAGGCCACGCATCGAGTGCAAAGATTATGAGCATAATAACTATTATAGATTATTATAATTATTCTTATATTTACTAGGATATTGTGGACTATGTGGTAGGGTGAGGAGTGCGAGGAGAGGAGAGGGGATTACCTTATGGGTCCGTGGCAGCCATTTTTAATGTTGTGGACAACCAAAGGCGGGGCCACCTCTGTGCACAGGTAATGGTGAGCGTCAACCGTCAGCCTGAAATAGCCGTCAATAAGGGAGACCAGGGACAGAGCCTCAGTGTAACTGGCCATTGTCACCTCCTGCAACACATACACAGAGTAACCACCATCCTCACTTGGCAAGAGAATGGAAGGAGAGGAGAGGAGACAGGGAGAGTGGAGCAGACAGGAGGGAAGGAGAGAGGGGGGAAATGAGAGAAGGATGGAAAAGAGGAGGGCAGAGCAGAGAAGGGAAGGAGAGAGAGGAGTAGAGAGGAGCAAAGAGAGAGAAGGGGAGAAGGAGGGAAGGCTAGAGGAAGGAAGGAGGAGGGAAGGAGAGAGGAGCAGGGAAGGAGAGAGGAGAGGGAAGGAGAGAAAGAGAGGAGAGAAAGAGGGAAAGAGAGGAAAGGAGGGACAAGGAGGGAAAGAGAGAGGAAGGATGAGAGAAGGAAGAGGAGAGGAGGAGGGAAGGAGAGAGTAAGAGCTCACCATTTTCCTGTTGTCCTGCTTGTTGATGCTGACGATACAATCCTTGATGACGATGTGAGTGATCTCGAAGAAGTCCGAGAAGATGGTCCAGGTCTCACTGGAGGACTTGGTGTCCGGGCTCCGCACACTCTTCCCCCCGCTCTTCCCTTTCTTGCTCTTCACTTTCTCCTTGTTGTTCACCACCGGCTTCAACCCCAAGGAAAAGATGTTGTTACCATCACACAATCATCACCAACTCAACTGGAGGATTGTCAGCCAGGACACTCCAGCGGGAGGGGGGAGGGGGAGGGCGCGTGGAGTGCGCTACATAGTCAAAATTTTAATAATAATCATCTTTGCATTTGATATAGCGAATTATCACGTCGTTGAGACGTCTCAAAACGCTTCACAGGATATGCTGTAAAGTGAATTGTGGACTGAGTGACCAAATTATTATTATTTTGTGGGAGGGAGGTATTATCACCCCCAGAAAGCAATCCGCCAATCGACTAACAACTGGGTTCCTACTTACTGCAAGGTAAACAGACGTGTGGAGTAAAGAAACTTGCCTAAGGTTTCGTCCTGCCTGGGAATTGAACCCGGGTCTTCCCGCTTGCGAGGCGAACGCTCCAACCACTACACTACAGGACTCGTTAAAACCACACTCCCCATTGTCTCCTGTTACAGATCGCCGGGAAAAGAGAAGGGAGTTTCTCTCTTGTGGTGTCCCAGCTGAGAATTCCCCAAATAAAATTCACTCACTTGACTTCATGGCTGTTTACAAGGGCATTGCTGTGTGCAAATTGGCTGTCACATTTGCCTACAGAGTACACAGTCACTCAAAATTTACGACATGTACAGTAACTCCTGGGAAACGCTTTAAGACGCCCTCCTGCAGGAATTATGCAAGGATTATTATTATTGTTATTATCACAAACTTGTGTCTCAGTGTGCACACACTTATCTAGCTCTCTATCTCTTTCTTCCCGTCTCAAAAAACCCATCCCTACTCTCCAGCGATCGCCCCATCTCCAATCTCCCTCTCCAAGGCCCTGAAACGAGTCATCACATCCCAGACATTCCCGCCATTCCCTCTGTGAAGAACTCCAATCGGGTTTCCAGGCAACTTTCTGAACAGCTGTGACCAGGTCTCTCTCCGTCTCCTCGTCTTCCTCAACCTCTCTGCCGCGTTCGACACTGTCGAACATTCTATCCTCCTACACTGCCTCTCCTCTCAGCTCAATCTTCGCGGACCTGCCCTTGCCTGGTTCGATCCCCACCTCTCCCACCGTCTCCATTTTGTCGCACTAACGGCTTCCCCTCCAGCCCACACAGTGTCCTGTGTGGAGTACCTCAGGGCTCTGTCCTTGGCCCTCTCCTTTTCAATAGCTACATATTTTATAGTAAGATAATCTCCCCCTTGGTGACATTATCTGCAGACATGTGGTCAACTTCCACAAGTATGCAGATGACACCCAACTCTACTGCTCTGCCTCCACCCTCAATTTCAGAACGTCTATTGGACATCAAGTCTTGGCTGAGAGTCCTGCAGTTGAACATCAACAAGACCGAGCCCCTTCTGCTTGACTCTCGTCAGCGCCTCCATACCTCGATCGCTGGCAGCATCTCCCTCCCTCCATGGATGTACATCTCACGGAGCCAATACGGAACCTCAGGGTCCTGTTCAACCCTCAACTATCCTTTCTACCCCACATCCGTGCCATGAAGCTCCGCCTTCCCCCACCTCCGCAACTTCGCTCGGCTCCGCCACTGTCTCACGCTGCAGGCCACCAAGACCCTCATCCACACATTCATAACATCCAGGCTCGACCACGCAAACTCCCTGCTTGTCGGCCTTCACAACTCCTCCCTCCAAAGGCTGCAGATCATCCAGAACTCTGCAGCCCGTGTCCTCTCCCGCACCAGGCTCCACGACCCCATCGCCCCCATCCTCGGCCGACTCCACTGGCTTTCCATCACACAGAGGGTATAGTTCAAGTTCCTGGTCCTCACCTTCAAAACCCTCCATGGCCTTGCTCCCCCCTACCTCTGTGACCTCCTAAACCCTTACCAACCTGCCCACTCCCTCCACTCAGCGGGCTCCGGCCTGCTTCACGTCCCTCGCCTCGCCTGCACCACCATTGGTGGGCGGGCCTTCAGCCTCGCTGCCCCCACCCTCTGGAACTCCATCCCGCAGCCCCTCTGCCGCGCTCCCGCCCTTGAAGGGGGCTTCAAGGCCTGTCTCAAGACCCTCCTCTTCGACCGTAACTTTGGTTCCCCCACCCCGGCCCTCCACCCTCCCTGATCTCGACCGCCAGCTCTGGTCAATGATTGTCCAGGGCCTTGGGACGTTTTCCCGACATGAAAGGTGCTATACAGTGTAATTTTGTTGTTGTTGTTGTCTCAGTGTGTACCGTTTCTCTCTTTCTTTCTCTCTCCTTGTCTCAGTGTGTCCTATCTCTTGCTCGCTCTCTCTCTCTCTCTCTCTCACTCACATCTCGTGCGCTTGAACATTTGGTTAGAAAGAGGAAGTGGTCCCAGCGTAAACAAAATACAGCAACTTCATATCTTGAAGCAGAGTGAGTGAGATTAGCACGAGCAGGCACTCAGCCAATAACTGAGACCAGCACAGTCAACAGCTGGGAGTAGGTTGGGGGCAGAGGTGGGAAGAGTCCATCCTTAGTGCCCGACGGTAAGGGAGAGTGACTGGATCGCCAATGCTTGAAGCCATGTCACCTCAAGGCTCGATTACGGGAACTCCCTCCTCATCGGCCATCCCAACTCCTCCCTTCACAAGCTGCAGATCATCCCAAACTCTGCAGCTCGTGTCCTCTCATGCACCAGGCTCCTTGACCCCTTCACCCCCCGACTCCACTGGCTCCCCATCCCCCAGAGGATTGAGTTCAAGATCCTTTAAGTCTTGCCCACTCCTACCTCTCTGACCTGCTGACTCCCTACCAACCTGCCCGCTTCCTCCATTCATCAGGCTCCGGCCTGCTCCATGTCTCCCACCTGACCCGCCCTACCATCGGTGGCCGGGCTTTCAGACATGCTTGCAGGGCTATGGGGGAGAGCGCAGGGGAGTGGGATTGATTTGGGTAGCTCTCTTAAAAGCGCCGACACAGGCACAATAGGCCGAATGGCCTCCTTTCTGTGCTGTATAATTCTATGACATAGCGCCTTATCATGTCGGTGAGACGTCCCAAAGCGTTTCACAGGATATGCTGGACGTGAATTGACTGTATATTTTTGTGGCTGAAACCCAGCAACCAATTGCACAGCAGTGTCCCACAAACACTGTGGACTGAGTAACTATTGAGTGACTAACTTACATATTTGAAGGGATCCGCCAATCGACTAACAACAGGGTTCTTACTTGCTACTAGGTAAACAGAGGCTTGTGGAGTAAGGACGCTTGCCTAAGGTTATGCCCTGCCTGGGAGTTGAACCCGGGTCCTCTCGCTTGTGAAGTGAGTGCGCTAACCACCAAGTTATGCGACTAAGAAGTAATAAGAGAGAAAGAAGATTCAATGGTAGGTTCCAAAGAAAAAAAGAACAACTGCGCAGGTAAGAGATAAGTCTAGTTGAAAACTCTTTCACAGAGCCAGCACAGGCACGATGGGCTGAATGGCCTCCTTCTGTGCTGTTAAGATTCTATGAGGGTGACAGCCCCAGGCCCTCTCACCTCGTTGGTAACACGTCTCCATTTGATGCCCGCTCCTCCTGTGACCATCACCTCGTACTCTCTCTCCTTCTGCTCCTTCTCCACGGGCTGGTACTGACCGGCTGTCACGGCCTCGCTCTCCACGCACACCAGCAGGCTGGTGGCCTTGTAGATCTCCTCACCGAAGTGCTTAGTCAGAGACTCCAGTGTGGCCAGGTACTTGACCTTCAGGTCGTGGGGGGAGACTCTGCTGTCGGACACGGTTCTGTTGTTGAACTCCTTCAAGAAGCTCTTGAACACGTTGTTGATCCGACAACGGGTCAGGAAGTTACGCTGTCTGATGCGACGATTCAGAGCCTCCGGAATGTACTGCTTGTAACTGGAGGGTGGCAAGTTACACAGTCACTACACTTTACAGTCTGTCAAGCACTTTGAGACATCTCAAAGACGTGATAAGGCGCTGTATCAAATGCAAATTTAATTACGAATGTGTTAGCGTCCAGAGGGACTTGGATGTCCTTGTACACCAATCAACAGAAAGTTAGTTTGCAGGTGCAGCAGCAGTTAGGAAGGCGAACGTTATGTTAGCCTTCATTATGAAAGGATTAGAGTATAAGAGTAGGGAAGTCTTGCTGCAACTGTATAGGGCCCTGGTGACACCACACCTGGAATACTCTGTGCAGTTTTGGTCTCCTCATTTAAGGAAGGATGTACTTGCCTTGGAGGGGGTGCAGCGTAGATTTACTCGGTTAGTACCAGGGATGAAGGGGATGAGTTACAAGGATAGGCTGACCAATTTGGGACTATATTCTCTAGAATATAGAAGAATTAGAGGGGATCTTATAGAAACCTATAAGATCATCAAAGGGCAGATAGAGTAGATAGTGGGAGATTGTTTCCCCGGTTGGAGAAACTAAAACCAGGGGTCACAACCTTAAAATCAGAGGCAGCCCTTTCGCTCTGAGTTGAGGAAGAACTTCTTCACTCAAAGGGTGGTGAATGTATGGAACTCACTACCCCAAAGGGCTGTTGACGCTCAGTCCTTGAACATATTCAAGACTGAGATGGATAGATTTCTTATTGCAAAAGTGATTAAGGGATATGGGGATAAGGCAGCGTCAGGTTATCAGCTGGAGTTAGATTAGAAGATCAGCCATGATTGAATGGCGGGGCAGTCTCGAAGGGCCGAATGGCCTACTCCTGCTCCTACATGTTATGTTACTACTATTATAATCTCAGGACCCCCGGGACTGAGCTCTCGTCCCACCCTCCCATATGCACAAACCACCAGTGACTGCACTCCAAACCGGTGGAACTCCCTCCCATAATCCCTCCACCCTCCCCTCTCTCTGTCTCTGGTCATCTTCCCACCCTTCACCCCGCTCTCTGATCCAAACCGCAGCTCAGGTACAGACCCTAATGGGCCAGTGGGTTCCCCCACGACGTGAAAGGCGCTGTGTAAATGCAATTTGTTGCTGTCTTTCTGGCGTCTTCTCTGTCTCTTTGTCCCTCCCCGCGCCCCACCCCACCCCCACCCCTCCCTGTCACTCCCACCTTCTCCAGCGCTCTCACCTCATCTCCTTGGAGATCTCCTGAAGCGGGATCTTGAGCCGGAGGGCCTCGTGTGTCATGGCGAGCACCGCCATCCCCAGACACTCGTTCTCAATCTCGTGGAACTCGTTCTCGGTTTTGGAATCTCGCACGGGAGCCAGGCCTTTGATCAGTTCATACTGGCCCTGTGAGCACAACACACACACTGTGTCAACCTGCCCCACACTCACTCACTCACTCCCTCCCTCCCTCATCTCAGCCTGTGCCATTACCACACACTTTCCCCTCACCGCAAGGCCTTTGGTAAAGTGCCTCACGAGAGGCTCACAGCTGACGTCAGGGATCGTGGTGGCAGAATGAATTAAGGAATGGTTAGGAAACTGAGAGCAAAGAGTAGGGAATAAGGGCATCTTCTCAGGCTGATAGGAATGGGCACAGCAATGTCCCACAAATAGCTGTGGGTTGAGTGACCACATTTTTTTGTTAAGATAACAATTTTTTATGGAAGGGATTGTTACTCCAGAAAAAAATAAACGGATGCCCTAATTTGGGGGCTACAAAACAAAGGTTATTATTTCGAAGGAGCACACATTACAATTGATCAACAAAATACTGAAGGTGTGGGGGAAAAAAATGTATATTTTTTGTCCAAATTGGAAAAGAAATCAGTTAGTTAGAAGACAGTACTAAGTTTAAACAAGCATTTGGGAAGAAATGTGCCAACCCACAAAATATGCAATCAATTCACTTTACAGTCTACGCTGTGAGACGCTTCGATGACGTGATAAGGCGCTATATCAGATGCAACAATTATTTTTAATATTAAATCAAGAAACCACTGCCAAGAAGCTTTTTTTTTTAAAATGGCACACTAATTGTAATAAATGAAGAGGCTTTTTCAAACTGTTGTGAAGCACAATTCAACACCCATTATCATAAATGTTAGAAATAAATGACTTGGACTTAGATAAGGGAGGTGTGGTGTCACAATTCTCAGGCAACACCCAAGATGAGGCGAGTGTGGTAAAAAATGCAGGAAGAATGGCCACACAGTGGTATAATGGCTGCAAATAGGAGCAATTTGCAACCACAGATGTATTTTCGCTAGATTTACATATTAAATACGCCCTGCCCGTTTTCTTCTGTTGCTCCCGTCTGCCCGCCCGCCTGACGTGCCTACCTGGGCAAATAGGTACTCCAAGGAATTGGCGTCCAGCAGTGGAGTCCCATCCTCCACACTCTTGGAGTTGTATCCATTCCTAGTTTTCCTGACGGGAGAGTAGCGCCAGACAGGAGGCTCATTCTCGTTGGAGCCGTGCCAGTTATAGAAGAAGAACCTGAGGGGATGGAGCAAAGGGTGACCAGGGGTCACGGACCACGCCCACACCAGACCCCACCCGCCCCCAGAGCCCGTCTGCCCCCAGACCTCGCCCTCAGACCACTCCTGCCCCCAGACCCCACCCTCAGACCCCGCCCGCCCTCAGAGCCCACCTGCCCTCAGAGCCCGCCCGTCCTCAGACTCCGTGCACATTCAGAGCCCGCCCACCTCCAGACCCTACCCGTCCCACTGTACCCAGGCTAGACACCCTCCCCCCACCCCACCCCACATCCCACCCATTCCAGACCTCGCTCTCTCAGTGTCCAGCTGCAGTCAGGCCAAACCTGGAGTCCACTGCTCTGGGCTAAGACGCTTACCTCATGCGGTAATGTAATATCAGAGCCGTGCTCTCGTCCACCTTGAAGAGGTGATTGGGAGGAACCCAGAGCCGCTGGACGGGATCGTACAGGGCGAAGAGATTCTGACATAGTGGAGAGACGCCTGGCGAGAGAGAGAGAGCAGCAACGTCCATCACTGCACCAGTAAGCAGTAACCTCCCCCTCCCCTCAAAACAGGAACGAGTTCTCCTTCACCAACCGAAGCTCCCCACCCCACTCCCAACTGCCTGCCCGCCACTCGAATACCCTGTGACTGGCTGCCAGGCTTCACACGTGAAGGGGCAAGCAACAAGGAGACACAAGGCCCCAAATTCCCCCCCCCCAGCCCCAGTCTCAGACAGCGAGACAATAGAGTCTTCAAATTTAATAATAATAATCCTTCCATTTGATATAGTGAAAATACGCAGCCAACTTGTGCACAGTCATTTCTCATCAAACGGCTGTTAAGCAAATGATCAATTGGGGAATTGTTAGACCAGAACACTGAGACAGAGAGAAACTCGCTTCTCTTTTCAGAACCGCATGGCGGGGAAAACTGTCCACTTCAATTGGGCACAGATAGCCTTGGCTGATTAACGTCTTATGCCAGCGCTCTCGCCTCCTGATGCGAGAGCCCTGGCATAAGAACTGCCTAGGCAAAAGAAGACCAAGGTCCATCCAGTTCACCTACCACTATCCTGGCAGCCATGTCGTGTCCCAAACTATATGCCGTCTCCCCTGATATTATTTCCTACCAGAAATCTATCAAAGTTGTTCTTGAAAGAATCAACTCTTTCTGCTTCCACCATGTACGACTCGCTCACTGAAGTAGTGTAGCGCAGACTGAGCCAGGCTGGTATCTGCCTAGACCCTGATAGAATTGCAACCCAACCGCGCCCCCCGCCACCACCGCCCGGCTAGCTTCCCCCGCTGGTTGTTCAGGCCTGGGCCAGCCGGTGCGAGGACTCAGGTGTGAGAGACTGAGATGGAAACTCACCGCATTTCTTGGCCGCCTCGATGCACAGATCCTCGGCCACGTACTCGCCGGCCAGGTACCGGATGGGGACGTCGGACACATAGAGCTGGAGCTCCAGCCCATGCTCCGGCCCCGACAACAGCAACGCCAGCTTGGTCATCTTCTTCCTCTTCATACAGAATTCCATGAACCAGCTCCACTTACATGGAGGTCCTATTACACACACACACACAAAGAGCCATCAATGTCAACGGAAGAGTCGAGGTGGGGGGGGGGGGGGCGGGGGTGAGGGTAGAATATCCCCAGTAACCTGCCATTCAATCCACTGCTGTGAGCAATTGGCTGCCGTGTTTCACCCACAAAATACAGTCAAATCACTTTAAATTATATTCCGTGAAGCGCTTTGAGACGTCTCGAAGACACGATAAGGTGCTATATCAAATGCAAGGATTATTATTATTATTAGTTTCTTTCTTTAATCTCCCAATATTGCCCTCTTTGGTCTTGCACCATCAACACCTCTGTCATCTCATCATCTACTGTCCTCCCACCTTGCGAGGCGAGCGAGCTAACCACTGCTCAGCAGGACTCCACATTAACCATCTCTTTCCGCCCAACCACACTCTTTCCGCCCAGTGGATCTTCAGAATAACTGACCTGAAACATTAACTCACTTCCCCTTCCCTCTCTCTCCGTAGATGCTGCCTGACCTGCTGCGTTCCTAGCGACGTCTGTTTTTACGCCATTTTACGCTAGTGGAGTCCTGTAGCTCAGTGGTTAGAGCACTCGCTTTGTAAGTGAGAGACCCGAGTTCAATTCCAGGCAGAGGGCGAAACCTTGGGCAAGTTTCCTTACTACACACAGAGCCTAATAATAATCCCTCCAAAACCAAAAACAATAATAAATTGGTCATTTTCAATCTACGACTGTTTGTGGGACATTGCTGTGCGCAATTGGCTGCCGCGTTCGCCCACAAATAAACAGTCAATTCACTTTACAGTGTGTTCTGTGAAGTGCTTTGGGACGTCCCCCCGACGTGAAAAGCGCTGTATCAAATGCGAGGATTATTATTATTATTATATTCAGATTACCCCGAAGCTCTGTGCTTCAATCTCTAGCCTCGCCATCCCCCCCCCGGCCCCCACTACCCTTTTCACCTGTCGGCAGATCACATTGCCCTGTACAACCGTGCCCCACGATCACCAACCCCATTCCCTACCGCCCCCCCCCGGCGTCAAATTCCACCACTGCTTAGCCTGGAGGGTGCTGAAGAAAATGCAAGTTGTTGTAGTTGCTGCTGCTGTTGTATGGTCAAACCATCTCAAAGTGCTTCACAGGCTGCGTTGTAAAGCTCAGTGAGTTAAGTATTTCTCAAAGCTAATTGGTAAATTCCAGTGAAGTGAACGACCAGTTTATTAAGGGAAGGAGGCATTGCTGGCCAGGACATGTGTGTAAAATGAGTTTGGGAAGAGTCACAGTGTGATCTTACTCAGCCCAGAAGGGAATTAACATCACTCAGGCACAGGATTACAGTGCAAAGCTCCAGTAGGGGTGCGAGCGCAAAGTGTGGGGGTGTGGGGGAAACTGAGAAGTGTACGGCTCAGCTATTTGCTGAGTAAGTGACCCCGGAGATACTGAAACACTGCCACACTAGACTGAGTATTTCTAGAACGGTTTCGAGGTGGATTATGACTCAGGAGAGTTTGGGGAGTATTTCCTGGAGATTACGCCTGCTGTTAATCACCCCGGCTTGGAAGACAGCTCAGGGCAAGGGAGGGGAGCATCTCAACACAGGCAGCAAAGAGAATGCAGCTGCTAAAAGCTCTCTCTCTCTCTCAGCACGTCTCTCCGACCCGAAACGCGGCAGCCGATCGCGCACAGCAGTGTCCATAAACAGCCGTGGATTGAGCGACCGGATTTTTTTTTTTTATTAATTTTACTGAGAAGGGATTATCACCACCAGAAAGTGGTCTGCCAGTCGACTCACCACCAGATCCCTACTTATTGTTATGCTAAGCAAACGGGGTGGCGTGTGGAGTAAGGAATCTTGGCTAAGATTTCGCCCTGCGTAGGAATCCAACCCAGGTCGTCTGGCTGGCGAGGCGTGCGCGCTCTAACCACTAAAAGCGACAGGACGTGAATACGGAACGTCCTCAAATCTAGTACTGCTTTGGAAAAATGAGTTGCGTGGTCACCGGAGTTTCCGGTCACTGTTTTTCCTCTGTCACCTGAACGCAGGGTTAACCCGGCGATGGGGAGAACGCATTAATCTGCCAACGAATATTCATTTCCTCTTTCATCGAGAACTGTTCTGGGGCCCTGCGAGCACAGGGACTTTCCTTGCAGACGTCAGCCAGTTCCAGTTAACAGTGAGGAGGAGATAGCGAGCGAGAGTCACAAGGTGTGACACACGCTTGACTGGAAAAGACTCTATAGGTCTACAGTTACTCTGTATGTTTACAGTCAGTGACTGACTGAGCATCAGCCTGAAACTGAGAGCACACACGACCCCAATATATGGTAATATACACACACACACATACGCCCATACCCACTCGCACACTCATCCAAACTGGCGCGCACACACACACATGCTCACGCTCGCTGGGACGCCTGCTCATCATTGGCACGCCCCCTCCTCACCGGCACACACATCCACCGACACCACACACACATTCACCTACACACACATTCACCGACACACACACATTCACCGACACACACACACACACACCGACACACACACACCGACACACACATCCACCGATACACACACATCCACCGACACACACACACACATCCACCGACACACACACACATCCACCGACACACACACACATCCACCGACACACACACACATCCACCGACACACACACACATCCACCGACACACACACACATCCACCGACACACACACACATCCACCGACACACACACACACACATTCACCGACACACACACACACACTCACCGACACACACACACACACTCACCGACACACACACACACCACTCACCGACACACACACACACACACCACTCACCGACACACACACACACACACACTCACCGACACACACACCACCGACACACACACACTCACCGACACACACACACACACACTCACCGACACACACACACACACTCACCGACACACACACACACTCACCGACACACACACACACACTCACCGACACACACACACACACTCACCGACACACACACACACACTCACCGACACACACACACACTCACCGACACACACACACACTCACCGACACACCGACACACTCACCGACACACACACACACACACACCGACACACTCACCGACACACACACACTCACCGACACACACACACTCACCGACACACACACACTCACCGACACACACACACACACTCACCGACACACACACACACTCACCGACACACACACACATTCACCGACACACACACACACTCACCGACACACACACACTCACCGACACACACACATTCACCGACACACACACATTCACCGACACACACATTCACCAACACACACACATTCACCAACACACACTCAAACTCACTGATACACACACACACTCACCAACTCACCGATACACACACACACTCACCGACACACACACGCGCTCACCGACACACACACGCGCTCACCGACACACACACGCGTGCTCACCGACACACACGCGCACACACACTCACCAACACACACACACCGACACACACACACAACCACCAACACACACACACCGGCACACACACACATACACACACTTACACAAATTTAGAGCCATTTGGCCCATCGTATCTGTGCTGAAATCATTTCAGTCCTGTTCACCTGCCCACCCCCCACCCCAACATACACTTTTCTGTGTTTTTGACGGTTCTGACACATCTGGAAATCCATCACTGTGCTCGAGTATCCAAACCGAGACGAGAATACCACACATCCCACCTGCACATGGAATCCCAGAGAGGGATAGGTTGTTGGAATGGAAATGGAATGCTCACTTTCTCTCTCGTTCAGCTCCGATCAGCCCTTTCTGTTCCACTGTCAACTCTCCGCTTCCTCCAGTCTCTGCTCAAACCCCTTGCCCACCAGTCTCAGCCCAGTAAACTGTGGAGTCCTGTACCTCAGTTACAGCACTCGCTTTGCAAGCGAGAGACCTGAGTTCAATTCCAGGCAGAGGGGGAAACCTTGGGCAAGTTTCCTTACGCCACACAGAGCCTAATAATATTCCCTCCAAAACCAAAAACAATAATAAATTGGTCATTTTCAATCTACAACTGTTGGTGGGACATTGCTGTGCGCAATTGGCTGCCGCGTTCGCCCACAAATATACAGTCAATTCACTTTACAGTGTCTTCTGTGAAGCGCTTTGGGACGTCCTCCCGACGTGAAAAGCGCTATATCAAATGCGAGGATTATTATTATTATTATTATTATTATTATTATCTCCTCTCACCTTCTCTGCAGCCCTGACATCCACCCTGAAGTGGAGGTGAATTCTCATCGGCACGGACACGTACCTTAAAGAGAAATTCCAAAAGATAATGGAAGGGGGTCCAGTGCAGATTCACCAGAATGATACTACAGCTTAAAGGGTTAAATTATGAGGTCTGGGGGCATAAAGTTGGCCTCTATGCCCTCGACTTTAGCAGGTTGAGGAGTGATCTGATTGAGGTTTTTTAAATAATAAAGGGATTCGATAGGGTAGATACAGAGAAACTATTTCCTCTGGGTGGGGCAATCCAGAACAAGGGGGGGGACATCATCTTTAAAATTAGAGCCAGGCCATTTAGGAGTGAAATCAAGAGGTAGTTTTTCACCAAAAGGGTTGTGAGAATCTGGAACTCTCTTCCCCCAAAAAGCTGTGGATGCTGAATCCATTCAGGTTTTCAAGGCTGAGGTGGGTAGATGTTTGTCAGGTCCGGGTATCAAGGGATATGGGCCAATGGTGGGTAATTAGAGTTGAGATACAGATCAGCCACAGTCTTATAGAATGGCGGAACAGGCTGAATGGCCTCCTCCTGTTCCCATGTTCACAAGATGTGTGGCAAGGGCAGGCAGTTAGAGTTGAGATACAGATCAACCATGAAATTGTAGACCAGCAGAACAGTCTCCAGGGGCTGAGTGGACTCCTCCTGTCCTTTGTTCCAGAATAAATGCAATCGGAATGCAAACGAATGTTACGGAGATGGAATAGTGAGCTAATCTGGCCAGCGATGGCCCCTCAGGCAAAATGGAGATTAGAGGCGGATTAGAACTTCTGGAGAATAAATGACTTGAGGTGTGCGGACTGACGCAGTGGTCGCGCTCTTGTTTCTGAGTCAGAAGATTGTGGGTTCAAGCCTCCACCCCTGGACTTGGAATCGCACAGGCTAAAATGACGCTCCACTCCAGCCCTGGGCTGTGTGGGGTGGGGGGGTTGTTTTGTTAGAGGAGGTGCCGTCTTCCGGATGAAACGTTAAACTCGTTTGCTCTATTTGGGTGGACGCTAAAGATCCCGTGGCGGTATTCGAAAAGAGGAAGGAGTTTCTCTCTCCCGGTGTCCTGGCCAACAAAGCTCCAAAAGAATTGGTCACTTACTCCATGGATATTTGTGGGACATTGCTGTGCACACTCACTACACTTTACAGTATATCCTGTGAAGCGCTTTGAGACAACTAGACAACTTAATAAGGTGCTAGATCAAATGCAAAGATTATTATTTAATATTCACACAGAGTCCCTCGCATAGGACTCTGGACTTGAAGCACTTTACGATTCACACTTGTATAACATGTCACACACAAGATGGAAGTATTGCAATAATTCAGGCTTGCACATTGAGACAAGGTGACATCCCAAAGGGACAAAGACTGAGGTGCAGGTAGGTCAGCGCTCAACAAAATTGAGATGAAGATTAAGTAGGATCAAGATTTCAATTCACAAAGCGTTTTTAAATAATGATAATAATCCTTGCATTTGATATAGCGCCTCACTACGTCTTTGAGCCGTCTCAAAGCGCTTCAATCAATGAATAACCAGGTTCTTACTTACTGCTAGGTAAACAGAGGCATGTGGAGTAAGGAAACTTGCTCAACGTTTCAACTGCTCGGGATTCGAACCAGGGTCCTCTCGCTCGCAAGCGCGCTAATCACTACACACTACAGGATTGCAGAATGCACCATCAGAGAAAGGATTATGTTAAAGGATCAGTGTTATTAACAGGTCACAAGAGGAGGATGGAAAGGTGACAGGCGACACGCATAGACTGCCAACAGTGCAACGAGGAAGTGGAAATAGTTTCAAACAGGAAATCAGAGAGTTCCTGTCAACTATGAGGGTTAACCACTATTTTGAGAAGATGAGTTTGAGGATTGAGTAGTTTTCATCATAGGGAAGACATCAGCCATGGAGAGGATGCAGCTGAGGTTCCTCTGGGGTGATACGGAGGCAATGTTACGTGGAGAGACTTGTAAAGATGGGACTGTATTCACTAGACCGCGACGGGGCGAGAGCAGGAAATGGGATCAGAGTAGAGAGCTCTGGGGGGAGAGGGGGAAGCGAGCACCAGCACAGACAAGATGGGGGGACAGCAGGGATTGGGGTTAGAGTAGAGATCGCCATGACCCCAGGTTAAACCAAAGGCACATGTCTCCCAATCAGAGGCCTGAACCAGCCTCCCGCTGCGCAGAATTTTAGAAAAATTCGAAGCTCATCATTAATGCGGAAACAGCCTTTCCATACAGTTATTTTTGGGGAATTGGGTTCCAAAGTAACACTGAGGTAAAATTCCACACAATTGCTCTAAAGTTAAGACCGGGTGAAATGTTGAACCGGGAGACTAACGGCGGGTATGGTGGAGCTTGCTCTAATATATACTGTATAATCCTTGCATTTGATGTACCCTTAGCACGTCAGGAGGACACACCTACTGTAAAGTGTAGTGACTGTGTTTTGTAGACAGCCTTGGAGCAAGTGACCAATTTTATCTGGGGGATTTTTGGCCAGGACGCCGGGAGAGAGAGAGAGAGAAAAAAAAAACTCCCTCCCCTTTTCGAACAGAGCCGCGGCGGGATCTTTAACATCCACCCGAACAGGGCACGGGCAGGGAGTGAGGTTTAACGTCTCACCTGGAGGGACAGAGGAAGAGTGTTCCAGTAGCGTTCCAATAAAAGATGACGACAACAGCTTTTATTTAGACAGCGCCCGCGACAGAGCTTGCATTAAGCTAGTTACTGGTGATCGACCTCGAAGAAAAATGCCCACAAAAAGGGGCAGCAGCAACAACTGGAGCACCCTTTGAGCAGGTAGCGCTTCGGAGTGTTTAACAGCTGTGCAGGTCGACGTTGAGTTGGGAAGAGAGGGGTGAGGTGACCGAAGGCAGGTCTTAATAATAATCCTTGCATTCGATATAGGTCAGGGAATCCTGTAGCTTAGTGGTTAGAGCGCTCGCCTCGCAAGCGAGAGGAACCGGGTTCGATTCTCGGTCAGGGCCAAACCTTAGATAAGTTTCTTTGCTCAAAATGCTTCTGTTTATCGAGCATCCCGGTTATCAGTGGATCACTTTCCGGGGTTAATAATTTCAAAAAAAAAATTGGTCGCT
Organism: Callorhinchus milii; assembly: GCF_018977255.1. NCBI lineage: Eukaryota > Metazoa > Chordata > Chondrichthyes > Chimaeriformes > Callorhinchidae > Callorhinchus > Callorhinchus milii. The sequence goes on along the minus strand of NW_024704746.1, from coordinate 3,732,155 downwards.
CGATCCGCGACTGTTTGTTGATTGACTGCTGTGGGCAATTGGCTGCCGGGTTTTGCCCACAAAATATACAGTCACGACACTCTACAGCATATTCTGTGAGGCGCTTTGAGACATCTCGAAAACATGATAAGGCGCTATGTCAAATGCAAGGATTATCATTTGCTATTATTATTTATCCATTCCCTTTTGTCCTAAGCATCCTCAACGGCAGCCAGTTGTCAGAAAGGGTTCCATGAAAAAATAACCCTCCTGATAATAATAATAATAATAATCATCGTAATCCTTGGGTTTGATATAGTGCCTCGTCACGTTTTAAGACGTCTCAAACTGCGTCACAGAATATACAGTAAAGTGAATTGACTATGTGAACGTATGACCGTATTCTGTGGACGAAATATGTCTCATATCTCAAAAATCTCCCCCCAGCCCACCCCCGCCCCTTCACCCGGGGACATTAAGAGGTGACCGTAGGCACATTATTCATCCTTCCTCCAGGTCGCTCCCCCACCCACCCCCCCCAACCTCACTCACTGTGTTTGCTCAGAATCTTCTCTCAGTGGCTCTGTCACAAACACTGTTATGAACACAGGGTTTCAATTCCAATCTTCTTATGCGCTGGGAATCTGTGTGCGCTCGTGATTGTCTCGCTCTGTCTCTCCCTCCCTCTGTCGCTCTCCCTCTCTATTTCTGTCTGTTTCTTTCCCTCCGTCTCTCTCTCTCTTTCTGTCTTTAAGATTCTAAAGGGGCATACAATGTATGTAAATCATGACAGGCTGTTTCAACTTGTCCAGAATAGTAAAACCGGAGGATAATGAAAGGGGGTAAGTTCAGAACGAATCTACGGAAAAGCTATTTCAGTGAGCGAATAGCGAACCTGTGGAACAGCATCGCTCGGGAGACGGTTGAAGCAGGAAGTGTTGAGTCCTTCGAAGACAGATTAGATAGTTTTCTCTTAGGAAATAACATTATGAGATACAGTGCAACAACAACTTGCATTTATTTAGTGCCCTTCATGCAGAGGACCATCCCGCCAGCACGTAGGTATATGTGTATTTGACCGCCAGGAAGGTGAACTAGATGGGACTTTTTGTTCGTCCAGCATTTATGATGTTCTTATCTTATGTCTCTCTCTCTGTCTGGCTGTCTGTCTGTCTGTCTGTCTCCTCCTGGCTGTGTTGTCTCTCTTTCTTCGTCTCTCTCTCTGGTCTCTCCCTCCTTCCCTCTGTTTCTCTCTCTTTCCCTCCATGTGTCTCTCTGTGTGCCTCCTTCCATCTCTCTCTCTCTCTCTCTCTCCACCAGTCTTTCTCTCTCCCTCTATCTCTCTCTCTCTCTCCCAGTCTCTTGCCAATGTTTGGTTCCTGCCTGTATGTCATTGCGTCTGTTTGGTTACTGATAGAATTATAGATTAACTTTCTGTGTAGAACTCGAAAACAATTAAAAAAAATGCACCATCTGTTCCATCGTCATGGCATAGTAAACACAGCGTCGTGGGATCCTCACATGACCATCTGAACAGGCACAGACGTGACTTCGGTCTCACTGCACCTGAACATGACAGCACCTCTCCTGCAGGATAGCGTCCCAGAGCGCTTGACAGCCGAGTTGGGGGGGGGGTGGGGGGGGGGGTGGGGGAAGGAGGATGTGACCATAGGCACTGTCGAAGAGGAAGGCACAATCTGAAGATGGGAGAAGGAAGGGGCAAGTCGGAGGGATAATGGAAGAATGGCTAATAGCGCTCCCATCGATGGTGGAATGGAGGGGACGAGTGACGCGCAGGAGCCCGGGACCGGCCGGGCGGAGGCAGCGGGCAGTGGGTTGGGGAGCAAGCATTAACAACAACAGCAACTTGTGTTTATACGGCACACTTTGCATAGTCACATCAGCCCAGTGTGAGCTCAAAGTCCCCACATTCAGTTTCAACCTACAACCCTCTGACTCAAAGGAGCGAGAGGGTGTTGTGACTGAGCCAGGCTGACTGTGTCGTCTCTGATTTGATCTCGGTGTAAATTACATACACCGCAATCGCTCGTTACGTTTTATATCTTAAACATCATGTTTCCGTGTAGCTCACAGTCTGCGCCCCTTGTTCAGGTGGATGTTAAAGATCTCCCGTGGGCACGATTGAGAGATAAGAGGTGAGTTTTATCTCTCTCTCGACGTCCTGGCCAACAATCCCCCAGACAAAAAAAAAATGACTCGGTCGCTTCATGGCGTGCGGGGGGGGGGATGTCATTATGTGCAAATCAACTGCTGCAGTTTGCCCATTACACAGTCACTACACTTTCCGTTAAAATCCTGTGAAGCTCTGTGAGACAGCTGAATGACTACAAAACACAAAGCGTTTCTGTACAATTTCGCGGACGGACACGAGATGGGGGTGGGGGTGGGTTGGGGGTGGGGAAACAGGGCACACACGGCGTGGTATACAGAAATGTGATCTTTAAAATATAAAGCCGTAACGAGTTGACTTTTTTTTTAATAAATAGTGCATTTGTTTCAGGGTCAGTCTAAAGCTTCCCCTTCCCCTCTTCCGCCCCCGTCTCACTCTCTTCCCCATCTTTCTCTCTCTCTCCCCCTCCTTCTCTCTCTCTCTCTCTCTCTCCCCCCCCCCTTTCCCAAGGCAGGATGTCTGTGTGTTATGAGGCCAGATATTGCGCAGATTGCCAGCTGTTCGCTAAACAAAACCTGAACAGTAAAACACAGTGACAAACGCTCACTCACTCACTCTGGAGCCTGGAGGTGCGCGCCCTCAATCTTATATATATATATATAATATATATATGTGTGTGTAACACTGGCATTTCCCCTCTCCCATTTATAACCCACTTTCTCTCCATTTAACTAACACGCACACTCTGTGAAATCGCGGAGTTTCCTAACGCATTCGATATCGTACCGAAACAATTCAGAAGTGTGGCAAATTTCATAACCCCCTCCCCCCCCCCCCCCCAACGAAGGAATTTGGGGAATACCTTAGTGATCTCCCCCACCCCCACTCCAGCTCCCAACTCTGGTCTACATTTAGATTTTGCAGCAAACTGAATCCACCAGAAAATAGGACAATGTGGAGTCCTGTAGCTCAGTGGTTAGAGCACTCGCTTTGCCAGTGAGAGACCTGAGTTCAATTCCAGGCAGAGGGCGAAACCTTGGGCAAGTTTCCTTACTCCACACAGAGCCTAATAATAATCCCTCCAAAACAAAAAACAATAATAAATTGGTCACTTTCAATCCACGACTGTTTGTGGGACATTGCTGTGCGCAATTGGCTGCCGCGTTCGCCCACAAATATACAGTCAATTCACTTTACAGTGTGTTCTGTGAAGCGCTTTGGGACGTCCTCCCGACGTGAAAAGCGCTATATCAAATGCGAGGATTATTATTATTATTATAAATAGAAACACAGTCACAAGAAATACTGTCACACCCGATTAGCCTGATCTGTTTACCAAGGCCCCAGTGGCAATGTACACTGACCCCCCCCCCCCCCACACACACAGACCACCCCACACACACACACAGACCCCCCCCACACACACACAGACCCCCCCCACACACACAGACCCCCCCCCACACACACAGACCCCCACACACAGACCCCCCCACACACACACACACAGACCCCCCCACACACACACAGACCCCCCCCCACACACACAGACCCCCCCACACACACAGACCCCCCCCACACACACAGACCCCCCCCACACACACAGACCCCCCCCACACACACACAGACCCCCCCACACACACACAGACCCCCGCACACACACACAGACCCCCCCTCACACACACAGACCCCCCCCACACACACACACAGACCCCCCCCCACACACACAGACCCCCCCCCCACACACAGGTATAGATAGACACATACATACAGATATACACTTAGATACACACACCCACAAACTAACACACACACACAGACGGAGACCCACAGATAGAAAGTCAGACATATAGACAGACCCACAGACACAGTCAGACCCACAGACACAGACTGACCCACAGACACAGTCATACACACAGACACAGACTGACCCACAGACACAGTCAGACACACAGACACAGACTGACCCACACAGACACACAGACACAGACTGACCCACAGACACAGTCAGACCCACAGACACAGACTGACCCACAGACACAGTCATACACACAGACACAGACTGACCCACAGACACAGTCAGACACACAGACCCACAGACACAGACTGACCCACAGACACAGTCAGACACACAGACACAGACTGACCCACAGACACAGTCATACACACAGACACAGACTGACCCACAGACACAGACTGACCCACACAGACCCACAGACACAGACTGACCCACACACAGCCCCTGTCCCCCCTCTCCCTCTCGGGAAGGCTCACTCACCACCTCCTCGGCGAGTGGTCGCCCGACAGCAGCGACCTCTGGTCCCGTAAGTGGCAGAAAACATATATGAAGGCGATATCGATCCCCTGTGCACAGGGAGTGCTGGGGGGGGGGGGGGGGAGAGGGGGGGGGGGGGGGTGGGGTATTGGGGGGTGTGGTGGGGTATTGGGGGGTGATGGTGGGGGGGTGTGGTGGGGTATTGGGGGGTGATGGTGGGGTATTGGGGGTGATGGTGGGGGGGTGTGGTGGGGGGGGTGTGGTGGGGTAGGGGGGTGTGGTGGGGGGGGTGTGGTGGGGTATTGGGGGTGTGGTGGGGGGGTGTGGTGGGGGGAGGTGTGGTGGGGGGGGTGTGGTGGGGTATTGGGGGTGATGGTGGGGTATTGGGGGGTGATGGTGGGGGGGGTCGGAGGGGGTAAAGAGAGGCCTTTGGGATCCCGGATCCGCGACCCTGGAGGTGCGCACCGTCACTCCTCACTCCTCACCAGCGCTCACTTCCTGGTTTGTGTGATTGACAGCCAGGGGGCGGGGCGGGGGCGGGGCGGGGGGGGGCGGGGGCGGGGCGGGGCCGGGGCGGGGGCGGGGCGGGGGCGGGGCTGAGAGGGGGCGGTGCTGGTGTGATTGACATGACCCTCCACCAATGGTGATAGCAGCTCTGCCCCTCCCCCCCACCCATCACCACCACCCTGTCAGCGTGTGCGGCATTGTGTCATGTGGAAGCACCCACCATCATCATCATCATCATCCCCATCATCATCATCATCATCATCATCCTCATCATCATCATCATCATCCATCATCATCATCATCATCATCATCATCATCATCATCATCATCATCATCATCATCATCATCATCATCATCATCATCATCATCATCATCATCATCATCATCATCATCATCATCATCATCATCATCATCATCATCATCATCATCATCATCATCATCATCATCATCATCATCATCATCATCATCATCATCATCATCATCATCATCATCATCATCATCATCATCATCATCATCATCCCATCATCATCATCATCAATCATCCCCATCATCTCCATCATCATCATCATCATCATCCCCATCATCATCATCATCATCCCCATCATCATCATCATCCCCATCATCATCATCATTCCCATCATCATCATCATCATCCCCATCATCATCATCATCATCATCATCATCCCCATCATCATCATCATTCCCATCATCATCATCATCATCCCCATCATCATCATCATCATCCCCATCATCATCATCATCCCCATCATCATCATCATCATCATCCCCATCATCATCATCATCATCCCCATCATCATCATCATCATCATCCCCATCATCATCATCCCCATCATCATCATCCCCATCATCATCATCATCCCCATCATCTTCATCATCATCCCCATCATCATCATCATCCTCATCATCCCCATCATCATCATCATCATCCCCATCATCATCATCCCTATCATCATCATCATCCCCATCATCATCATCATCCCCATCATCATCCCCATCATCATCATCATCCCCATCATCATCATCATCCCCATCATCATCATCCCCATCATCATCCCCATCATCATCATCATCATCATTCCCATCATCATCATTCCCATCATCATCATCATCATCCCCATCATCATCCCCATCATCATCATCCCCATCATCATCCCCATCATCATCATCCCCAACATCATCATCATCATCATCAGAGGGAGGGATTCCTACCCTCGGTATTCATTGTTATGGACTTTATTCCGTTTTTACGCACAAACAGATAAAAAATACACAGTCACTGCATTTTACGGTACGTTCCGTGAAGGGGCTCTTGCGAGGGCTCAGCGACGCGTCCCTCCAGCTTTGGGGTCGGAGCACCCGGGCCTCTTAAGCGGGAGGACCCGCGTTCAATTCCCGGCCAGGGCGAAACATCAGGCAAGCGCAGAAAAGGCTGGCGACGAGATTGTGAAGGGCGTAACAGATTCCGGGCGGGGTGAAACGTTAGGCGGGCGCGCTTACTCCCCGCACGCCTCTGTTTAGCTCGCAGTAAATAAGTAACACGGCGGTTAGTCGATTGGCGGATTACTTTTCTCGGGTAAATAATGCCTTGAAAAAAAATGTGGTCACTCAATCCACTGCTGTTCGCCATTGGCTGCTGCGTTTCGCTCACAAAATATATAGTCAATTCACTTTACAGTTTAGTCTGTGAAGCCCTTTGAGACGTCTCCACAACATAAGGTGCTGTACCAAATCCCAGGATTATTATTGTTATTAACGACCTGTATGGAACTAAGACCTATGAAGAAGTCTCTTTGGGAAAAGTCCAAAGTTTCTGGGTGGGACTTCCATGTCCAAAGCTGGTGTAAAACACTACGTAAATACCAGAAAGGCTACGTGGGAGGAAAGAATGACAAATTCCTGGACGTGCGGTACAGTCAGCCTCAGTGCACAAACCGACCGCTACTACTGTAATAATAATCCTTGCATTTGATATAGCGCTTTTCACGTCTTCCAGAATATGCCGCGAAGTGAATTGACTGCATATTTGCGGGCGAAACTTGGCAGCCAATTGTGCCAATATATAACTATAGTGGCTCGATGACGTGATAAAACGCAGTAGCAAATGCAAGGATTAGGATTGAATGCAGTGGGCGAGACTGCCGCTGGTTTGGTCAGACGCAAGAGAGAGAGAGAGACGGCCTTAAGCTGAGAAAGACTGCATGGCTTTGAGTGTGTGGGCGTGTATTTATGACATTGACTTCTTATGGGAAATCAGATGGTGTCTGAGGATGTTAGAAATATGGGGGGGGAGGAGTTCACCTAGAAACTATGCAAATAATTTGACATTAACCACATCATGACCCGCGCCACCTCCCGCCCCTGCATCCCGCTATATTTTTCAGTTATTTATACTTATTTCATTCTTAAAAACACTAAAGGTTCTTGTTTCGGATTTATAAAGTCTAAACACACACGTGAATCGGAAAGATCATGCCATAAACGCCTGATTATTCTTAAGACACTCATTAATCAACAATTCATCAGTCGTTTCATTGAGTGTTTTTTGTCAAATTGCCTGCCAAATTTGACAAAACACACAGTCACTACACTTAATAGTGAAACCCGCGAAGTGCTTTATGATAATAAAATAATCCTTGCATTTGATATAGCGCCTTATCACACTGTTGAGACGTCTCAAAGACCTGAGAGATGTCGACAGTGTGATAAGGATTATTATTAAATTAATTACATTAAACTATTTGAAAATAATCTTTCCCTTTCTGCCACACAATTAAATCAACAAAGCTCCATGGAGACTAAATTAAGCCAATTATTTACTAAATCAATCAATTATATGAGCAATTAACCCCATCACTAATTTCTCAGCATTCATTATGTACGTTTTAAAAATAATCTAAATTTAATAATACATAATATAATAATATAAATTGACTTTTTCCAGGCATTTATATTTATATTTAAACATATTTGATAGTTATATATATTTAAGCTTTTAAATACATTTAGCATTTTTATTTATAGTTAAATTTTATTTAAACAGGTGTTTGCATCTTTATACCACTGCATTTTTTTTACCAGAAAGCTTGAGAAATTCTAAAAAGGTTCAAATACTTTAATGATCCAAATTATTAAAAGAATATTCCTCAAAGATTTCCGGGACCAGCTTAAGCAGTTGGTTTTAAAAAGCAGTCCTGTCCCCAATTGCGGTCGCAGCACATTTATGCAAATGGACTGAGGTGAGCCCTTGCATTTGATATAGCAACGAACTTTTTGTGGCGCTTCACAGCGTAGTGCGAATTGTGCACTGCAAAGCGAATGGATAACTTACCTGGAGGATTCTCAGCTGAACAGGTCACAGCCTCGACCTCGGTTTAAAGTCTCATCCCAGTAGCAAGGTGTCTGTAAGCGTGTGCTCCTCTTCAGCACTGTGCTGGGAGCTCAAAGCCCGTGGGGCTCGAACCCACAACCTTCTGACTCAGAGGCGAGAGTGCTACCGACCGAGCTACGCTGGCTGCACACACACGGACACACAACTCCTTCACGCACGGACACACACGGTTGATTTTAACTTTAAATCTCTTGTCACAGTGACTGATTCCTACCCCCGCAGTAAAAAGGGCATTATTCCCACAGTGACATCTCGCATTTTTCTCCGCAAACTTTGTTAGGACGCTCTCCCCTCTTCCCCACCCACCCATCGCGCACGCACACACACACACACACTGCGCTCTCGCCACTGGTTTAGAAGAGAGACTATTTGGAAAAAAAAACCTTTTTAAGTGGAATTAAACTTCTTATGCATATATTCTATATATATAAATCTACATAATGTTCATTATTTGATCTCAAATTGATCCAACATCAGAAAGAAGACATATAGTGGATGGGCATTGCTCTCCAGGCTACACTCAGGTGAACTTGTCTGCAAATAGTCTGTGGCTGTATATAGATTCTGGTTGGAAAACGTGAGTGTGTTGATAGGAGGAAGGTTCATGCAGTTACAAGCACATCATCCCCACCCTCCCACCTCCCCAGCAATACTCTTTATTTGTCGGCTAAATCAAACCCTGATCACGATCACACGCACACACAGAAGATGCGCACACACACTCACAGGAATAAACGTAGACACGCACACAGACACTCACAGAAATATACACAGACCCACATACACAGATAAAGATGCACAGACAGACAGAGACAAACTCTAGGTCAGAGAGACAGACAGAGAGCAGGTGTGACCACTCGTGCCCACACCCCCCCCCCCCCACAACCACCTTGCGAGATGTCAGCAGACAGCGACTCTCACAGTGTGTACGTGTGTGTGTGGTGTGTGGGAAGGGGGGGTGTGGGGGGGGGGGGAGAGAGATGTTATCTGGCCAGTGTTTACTACAGCAGACACTTCACACCTCAACCCCACAAACAAAAACTCTGATCGAAGTCACCAGAAAGCACTGAGTACCGAAAATTCCGTCAATTGCCCCTGCACGCACATTCGTGTTTATTCCGCACTGTGATTTCTGACTCGTGTAAAAGTAGCATCTTTTTATATCTGAAGCCCCGGAGGCGAGGAAACACTCAGATTTTTTTTTTGGGGGGGGGGGGGGGGGCAAAAAGAGAGAAAAAAGTTCTGATCCGTTTTATATTCTGACCACTTTCATCGTGTGGGTCCCCGAAACGTTTTATTTTGAAAATACTCTTCCAAAAATCTAACCTTGAATTTGCACCTCAACCGCAACCCCCCCCCCACCCCCCCCTGACAAAATCTGTGTGTGTGTGTGTGTGTCTGGGGATGGGGGGGGTGGGGTTGGGGAGAGAGGGGGGGGGGGTGTTCAATAAGGAATTGGTTCGCGAAAACTGGCTTAAAAGTTCAGAAGTTTTCACAATATGGTCTTAAAAGTTGAGACTAATAATCCTTGCATTTCATATAGCGCCTTATCACGTCTTCAAGACGTCTCAAAGCTTCACAGAATATAATCTGACGTGAAGGGTGTTTTATATATACAAAGGTAATCTGTTGTTGTGGCAGGAGCACAGCCAAATTGTTATTCATTTATTTGAAGGGATTATTACCCCACTCGGAAAAGCAATCCGCCAATGGATTAACTGGCTTCCCACTTACTGCTCGGCAAACAGAGACGCGGGTGGAGTAAGGAAATTTGCCAAAGGTTTCACCCCGCCCGGGAATCAAACCCGGGTCCTTTCGTTTGCGAAGAGTGCTCTAACCACTGAGCTACAGGAATCCACATGTGGACACCTTTCGCACTGGGGAAATGGCCAAGCGATTCCAGGCGACTTTATTTATTTACATCTCAAAGTGTGGTGGGTGGGCAAAAGATAGGGATAAAGCACCTCCCTTCCTAGTTTCACGATGGGCCAGTGTTAGGGCAGAACATGAGTAATATGAGCTGACACAGGGGATTTTGCCAGTGGGGGAAATTGGCAGCTATTATCGGCCGCTCAAAACTTCCCAAAACAGCGAAGGCCACGAGTCATGGTGTTCAAATAATGTGGTTTTCGTTTCTCTCGGTCTTGTCAGGGGAAACACATTGGTGACAAGAATATAAATAACGTGCTGACAGGCTCTGCTCATATGTAAAAGAACCTCTCTGCCTGCCTTAGCGGTAGCGCTCTCGCCTCGGAGACAGAGGATTGTGGGTTCAAATCCCACCGCGGGATTTGGAATCAGTCTAAGCCGATGCTCCGACGCAGCACTGGAGAGGTGTTGCATTGTCAGAGGTGCCGTCCTTCAGATGAGAGGTTAAACTGAGCTTCCGTCTGCCTGTTCAGGTGGACGTTAAAAGATCCCACGGCGCTATTCGAAAAGAGCATCGTGTCTCTATCTCGTGGTGTCCTGGCCAACAATCCCCCAAATAATATTGGACACTCGCTCCATGATTCTTTGTGGGACACTGCTGGGTGCAATTGGCTGCCGTGTTTTGCCCACAAAACTTTGAGACGTCTTGAAGACGTGATAAGGCACCGTCTCAAATACAAGGATTATTGTTATATTATTATGATTTCAGACTCTGAACAATGTTGACTGAGGCGATGTGGTGAGTTAATACCCAGCAGATTCCTGCAGCGGGAGAAGCTGGGAATTAAAATGTAATTAATTCAGGGCGATTTCCTTGGCCACTGGTGTCATGGCTGAACTTATAAGAGGAGTCCACATTGATTTAGAGACTGTTCCCAGACACTTCAGTAACACAAGGTGATTTGTGAACAGGTTAGACTTGGGGGGGGGAGGGGGTGGGGGCATCGAACTTTAGCATTGATGGCTGCAGGTTATCCCACACCCCGCAAAAAACAATTGGATTGCTGGAAAAATCATACTCCTTAATGCTGAAACGTGATGGAAATCTACTGTGATCCACTTACACGTGCCTCGTCCACATTTTGTTGAGTGCGTTCACTCACATTGAGCGAGTCCTGTCACTTAGTAGACTCCAAACCACGTTTTGTGATCAAACAGCCGGGCTGGGAGGTTAACAAGGTGTGAGCTGCTTGCAAAGGCAGAGTGAGAAACGAGGTGTAAGATACCAGAGCCACCTCCACCGCACCGGTGTTCTTATTTATTAAACCCGCCACCCCCTCAGAAATCAACAACTCCTGATGCCCACAGACTTGTAAAGAATTGGATTGCCTTCAAATCAAAGATGGTGACCAAATTGGAGTCCCAAATTGGAACTCCATTCCCCCAGTGCCTTCGCCTTCGCTTCCTCCCTTTCCTCCTTCAAGGCCGGTCTCAAGACCTTTCTCTTTGACCGTACCTTCTGCTCCCCTCTCGACTCTCTACCCCCTCCTCGCTCCCTCCCTTCCCTCCCCTCACCTGACCATTTCCCCACTGCTCGGGTCCTGACCCAACTGTACAGCGCCTTGGGACGTCCTCCCAACGTGAAAGGCGCTCTATAAATGGAATCTTGTTGTCGTTGCTGTTGTTGTAGTGGTTAGCACTCGCCTCACAAACGAGAGGACTTGCATTCCATTCCCGGGCGGGATGAACCCTTACGCAATTTCCTTACTCCACGTGCCTCTGTTTACCCGGCTGTAAGTAGGAACCTGGTCGATTTGCGGACTGCTTTTCCAGGGTAATAAATCCTTTAAACAAAAAACAATTTGGTCCCTCAGTCCACGACTGTTTGTGCGTCACTGTTGTGTGCAATTGGCTGCCAGGTTTCGCCCACAAAATACAGTCAATTCACTTTGCAATATATTCTATGAAGCGCTTTGAAATGTCTCAACGACGTGATAAGGCGCAATAGCAAATACAATTATTAGAAATAAAACCATTAAACAAAGAGCGATGACTTTGCAGGCGATTGGATTTCTCAAATGTAGATAACAACAACAACTTGGATTTATATAGTGCCCTCCACGCCGGTGTCTCAGAGCGCTTCACAATAACAGATCCCGGGGCTGAGCCGGGGGGGTGGGGGGGAAGGTGACCAAAGGCGCGGTCGAAAAGAAAGGTCTTCAGCAGAGACTTGGAAGTAGGAAGAAAGGGGGCGAGGCGAAGGGAGTGAGGAAGGGAGTTCCAGAGCCTCGGGGCATAGTGGCTGAAGGCACGGCCGCCGAGGGTGGAGCGGAGGACTCGGGGGACAAGGAGAAAGCCAGACCCGGAGGAACGAAGGCAACGGGCACTGTTTTGAGGAGAGAGGAGGTCAGAGAGGTCGGGGGGTGCAGAGGAGTGGAGGGTTTTGAAGACAAGGGTGAGGATCTTGAAATCAATCCTCTCTGAGACAGGGAGCAGTGCAGTCCGGCCAGGACTAGGGTAATCGGGGAGCGGAGCTTGGTGCGGGTGAGAATGCGGGCGGCAGAATTTTAAATAATCTGGATTTTATGGATGGTAGTAGGCGAGGCCGGCGAGGAGGGCATTTGAATAGTCCAGCCGAGAGGGGACAAAAGCATGGACTAGGATTTCAGCAGCTTTTGGAGTGAGGTATTGGCGGAAACGGAGATGGAAGAGAGCGGTGCTGGTGAGGACGGAAGGATAATTGGAGGTCGAACGTGACCCCTAAGTTGCGTACAGGTTCGGAGAGTTTTAAGTGGAGGTAGGATAGGTGGAGGAGGTGAGAACCGTGAGATTTTAAAGGTTGATGAGAGCCAAAGAGTATGGCTTCCGTCTTGTCAACGTTCAGCTGAAGGAAGTTTGCGCTCATCCAGCCCCTGAGATCTGACAGGCAGCTGACAGAACATCAGGGTCGCAAAGAGAGGTGGAAATGTAGAGTTGGGTGTCGTCCGCATACATGTGGAAATGTACCCCAAGTCTGCGGATGACATCCCCAAGAGGGAGCATATAGATCAGAAAGAGGAGGGGGCCAAGGATGGATCCTTGGGGTACTCCGCAGGTGACCGGGTGAGAGCGGAAGGAGAAGCCGTTTGTGCAGATGTACTGCTGGCGGTTTGTGAGGTAGAACTCGAACCAGGCGAGCGCGGTCCCACTGAGGAGGATGATGGCGGAAAGGCAGTGGAGGAGGATGGCGTGATCGACTGTGTGGAATGTGGCGGAGAGGTCCAGGGGGACAAGGAGGCAGAGGGAGCTCTGGTCACAGATGGAGAGGATGTCATTTCTGAATTTCAAAGCGCAGTCTCTGTACTGTGGGCGGAAACAGGACTGGAGGGGTTCAAAGAGCGAGTGGGAGGAGAGGTGTGCGCGAAGTTGGTCGGCAACATCGCTTTCCAGGACTTTTGTGAGGAAGAGCAGGTTAGAAATAGGGCGGTAGTGGCTGGGGTTTGAGGGATCTAGGGAAGATTTTTTGAGGAGGGGGGTGATGACAGCACTTTTGAGGGGGCAGGGACTGATCCGGAGGAGAGGGACTGGTTGATGACGTCAGCCAGTAGTGGGCAGAGGAAGGGGAGTTGGGTGACCAGCAAGTTGGTGGGGAGGGGGTCGAGGCAGCAGATGGTGGGTGACAAGAGGCAGGAGGATGAGGCTGCCTGGCGGATGTTGTGAATTTTAGATGAAAAGAAGTCCATGACCTCCTCGCACTTGGCATTGGATGTGAAGATTGAGGAGACCTGACGGGCGGCACGGAGGAGGTAGTGGGTGGTGCCTACGCACCCAGCACCAGTTTGTGCCTCTGTTCCTCTCTTTACCCGTGTGGGATCCAGGTTCTCGCGCCGCTCCCCCGCAGGGGTTTGGGGGTTTCTTCGTGCTGTTCACTCTCTCCCCAGGGTCCAGGAACACTCCGCGGAGCCCAGGCGACTGCCGACTTTCAGTTATCACAGTACTGTACCTTTACAATGGACAGCATCAGCACTGTGAGAACTGAGACACAGCAGCCAGCAACCACCATGAGAATCCTCGCCAGGTGTCAGCCACTGCGGAGGAGAGAGAGAGATACACACACACATAATGAGAGAAAGGGACAGACAAATAGAGAGAGAGAGAGAGACACACACACACATTCACAGGGAGAGTGAGGGAGGGGAGAGAGAAACACACACGTATACACATGAGAGAAAGGGAAGCGAGATACACACATACACACACATACATACATACACAGACAAACAATAAGAGAATTTAGGACATTTTGTGAATCAAGTCGAATTACTGGGTAAAAGTTCATGTGGGGGTGAAGTGCTACTCGACATAAAGGAGTCGACTCTGTCAGTGACATCCTGACCCACCTCATCGCTCGTCCCTCTGAGCTGGGCTGAGGTCAGCCACTCTGCCCAGGGCGGAGGGCAAAGGGAAGCGACAAAGCGGGTAAAATTCAAGGCGCTGCAAAATAAAGATTCTTTCCCAACCGACGCAGCCACGATGGGCCGAATGGCCTCAATCTGCCCTGTAAAAGACTTGAGTGCAAAACCACCCAGTTTTTGTCCTTGGTCCCAGCCTCAGACAAACGGGGGCTCAATGAACTAACGCAAATATTCTCAAAAGAAAAACAAGCCATATCCTGCTGGGTTGGTAGTTTTGCCAAGTAGAATATCAGCTCCCCCATCACCGGCACATCAGAGTGTGGTCTGTGGCTGAGTCTGTGATATATGATGTTCCTAACGCTGTGGGCCTGACCTACATACACACTCCACTAGGATCACACACACCAGCCCACCCCACCCCACCAAATTCTGCCTGGTCCCAGCCTGCGGAACCACCCGGCCTCTACAGCTCCGCCTGGTGGCTGTCAGATGAGGTGCACACCCACCCCCTCCCGCCCCGATATGGCTGGTCCAAGGTCTGACACCCCCCCTCTCTCCCCCACCCCCACCTCCATCACCCCTGAACTGAACTACTGATCTCAACCGGGCAAATTGTCTAGAATAGTGACCCCGAGGTGAGGGAGGGGGCTTGAATAACAATCTTGCAGGCTTTCTGCTTCCGATCACTATCCAAAAATAAATGGGGGGGGTGGGTAGGTGTGGGGGTGGGTAGGTGCGTAGGGTAGACAGGGTGGGTGGGGGGGAATAGGCGGTGGGGAGGGTAGGCAGGGAGTGGGGAAGAGAGGAAGCCAATAAAACAGCTGGAATTCGGCATATTTAAATTCCGTGTGCGTCGGGTGGGTGGGGGTGTGTGGGGGGGATGGGGGGGGCGGCTGCGGGCAAAGAGCAGCTACGGAGTCTCAGGAGTTTTGGAAGGAAGTTTCTAGTACGTACATTTAGAAAAACACTTAGAAACTCACAGTACCGCAGCGAGCAAGCG
>NW_024704746.1:3618308-3716569 GCF_018977255.1 Callorhinchus milii | reverse complement strand
AAAGATTTTGTAAAACCTGGCTTTTTAACGCGTGAAAAAAGATTAAAAGAAATACCAAACTTTGCTAATCGTACCCCATTTCCCCCACTAAAAAAAAAACTTTTGGCGAGGTGGAGTAACCCGTTGTGGGAATCGATGCTCACCTGCAGCATTGAGGGGCTGTACGGTGAACCCGGCAGCTCTCTTGCTGAGACCGCATTCAGATTTGAAGATGTGGTAGAAATTTATTCCGCACAGTTTAAAGAGACGTTCACTGTTAACTGCTCCCAGATCAGCCAACAGCAGCAAGAGCACTGGTAAAGCTACCAACACCATGGCTTGGTCCTTCTCTGAACGCTTCAGTCCAAAACACTGAGCTCTCCTCGGAGTGAGTGTGAATAGCAGTCTCGTGGTCTCTTGGATCTATAGCCCAGCTCTCTCTCTTTCTCTCTTTCTCTCTCTCTCCCATTCCCTCCCTACCTCAAATCTTATGCATCAACTGTTCCTTTTCGTAAATCATTTCCCAATTAATCGGCTTCCAACTAGACACCCAGGGAGCCAAACCTGCAGGCAATAAAAACTAGTGCCATAAACAGGGAGTGAAGGGAAAGGTTAAATGAAGATAAGGAGACACGATGAGTTAATGACTTAATGAGGGAAGGCCAATAAAGAGGAATGGGAAAGTTATGTAGATAATAATAATAATAATAATAAGCCTTGCATTTGAAATAGGGCCTCATCCCATCTTTGAGATGTCTCAAAGTGCTTCAAAGAATATTCTGTAAACTTAATTGACTGCGTATTTTGTGAGCGAAACGCGGCAGCCAATTCGTATAAACAGTCATGGATTGAGTGACCAAATTATTATAATTTTTTTAAAGAGATTATTACCTCCAGAAATTGATCCCCAATGGACTAACAATTGGGTTCCAACTTACTGCTAGATAAACAGAGGCGTGTGGGCTAAGGAAACTTGCCTAAGATTTTGTGCTATAATACTACTATTAATAATAATAATCCTTGCATTTGATTTAGCGCTTTTCACGTCTTCTAGACGTCTCAAAGCGTTTCACAGAATAGACTGTAAAGTGAATTGACTGTATATTTTTGTGGGCGAAATGCGGCAGCCAATTGCGCACAGTAGTGTCCCACAAACAGTCGTGGTTTGAAATGATCAATTTATTATTTTTTTTGGAAGGATTATTATCAGGCGTGTGGAGTAAGGAAACTTGCCCAAGAATTCACCCTGCCGGGAATCGAACCCAGGTCTCTCGCTTGCAAAGCGAATGCTCTAACCACTGAGCTACAGGACTCCGGCCAGGAATCAAACCTGAGTCCTTTCGACTATCCTACCAGGACTCCACAGGACTTTGTTTCCATTAAAATTGTGGGAGGGATTCGATAGGGTGAACAAGGAGAAACTATTTCCACTGGCGGGTGAGTCGGTAACCCGAGGACACCGATTTAAATTAGTCATTAAAAGAAACGGAGGGGAGGTGAGGGAGAAATGGTTTCACACAGCGAGTTTGGATCTGGAATGGGTGGTGGAAGGCGATTTGATAACAACGTTTAAGAGAGAAGTAGATAATTATTTGGGGAGGAGAAGTTTGGAGGGCTATGAGGAGTGCGCGAGCAGTGGGATTGAATTGGATAGCTCTTTTTAAAGAGCGGGCACAGACAGTTTCTTTTGATTAACATAACATGACATGTAGGAGCAGGAGGAGGCCATTTGGCCCTTCGAGCCTGCTCCGCTATTCAATCATCGCTGATCTTCTAATCTAACTCCAGCTAATAACCTGACGCTGCCTTATCTCCATATCCCTTAATCCCTTTTGCAATAAGAAATCTATCCATCTCAGTCTTGAATATGTTCAAGGACTGAGCGTCAACAGCCCTTTGGGGTAGTGAGTTCCATACATTCACTGCCCTTTGAGTGAAGAAGTTCTTCCTCAACTCAGTGCGAAAGGGTTGGCCTCTGATTTTAAGGTTGTGACCCCTGGTTTTAGTTTCTCCAACCGGGGGACACAATCTCCCACTATCTACTCTATCGTGCCCTTTGATGATCTTATAGGTTTCTATAAGATCCCCTCTAATTCTTCTATATTCTAGAGAATATAGGCCCAAATTGGTCGGCCTATCCTCGTAACTCATCCCCTTCATCCCTGGTACTAACCAAGTAAATCTACGCTGCACCCCCTCCAAGGCAAGTACATCCTTCCTTAAATGAGGAGACCAAAACTGGACACAGTATTCCAGGTGTGGTCTCACCAGGGCCCTATACAGTTGCAGCAAGACTTCCCTACTCTTATACTCTAATCCTTTCATAATGAATGCTAACATAACGTTCGCCTTCCTAATTGCATGCTGCACAAAGAAACGGTTGTTCAATGAGTCAATTATATCCTTCAAACCCTCTGTGGAGTCCTGTCGAGTGGTTAGAGCACTCACATCGCAAGCAAGAGGTTTGATTCCCGGGCAGGGCAAAACCTTAGGCAAATTTCCTTACTCTACACACATGCCTCTGTTTACCTAGCGGTAAGTAGGGACCCGGTTGTTAGTCGATTAGCAGATCGCTTTTCAGGGGGTAATAAAAAAATTAAATAAGAATTTGGCCACTCAATCCACAACTCTTTGTGGGACACTGCTGTGCACAATTGGCTGCCATGTTTTGTTGTGGATGAGCTGATTGAGAAGTGCTGCAAGCCAAGATGCACCCAACAAGATCTGTATGTGTGTGGGGTAGGGCTGTGTGTGTCTGAAAGCATGTGTGTGTGGGAGTGGGCTGTGTGTGTGTGGGCTGTATGCGTGAGTATGTTTGTGGAGTGTGGGGCAGCTGTGTGTTTGGGGGCTGTGCATGTGTTCACCTCCCAATTCCCAGCCACATTGGGCCCCTAAATAGAGACCAATATTAAAATGGGGCCAAACAATTTTTGGCAGAAGGCCCACAATAGGTTAATCCAGCCATGTAGATGGAGCCTGAGGAGTTTAACGTCTCAACTGAAGGACAGAGTGTGGGCCTGGACTGTGAGCTCAAAGTGCCCGACATGGTCTTGAACTTTCCCTGTTCACAGCACCATTTTTTATTGCTCGGTGTCTAGTTGGAAGCCCATTAATTGGGCAATGATTTGAGAAAAGGGATCAGATGATTTGTAAGATTTGAAGCAGGGAGGGAATGGGAGAAACAGAGAGAGAGCGAGAGAGAGATAAGTGAGCAGACTATGAATCCAGGAGGTTAGGAGACTGCTGTTCACACTCACCCCGAGGAGAGCTCAGTGTTGTGGAGTGAGGCATCCAGAGAAGGACCTGTAATAATAATCTTCTATTAATCTTGCTGATTGTCTGATCCCTTTTCCCGATCTTGTCCGCTGTGTCTTGCTTTCCTCTGGTCCATCTTTGGTCATATTTTGTTGGGTCATCCTTCGTGACATCCTTAACTCCTTTTCTCATCTCCCACGATGTTCTTCTGTATAGGTTTCCTTTCTTGTCTTCTATCCAATATCACCTTGGCTGTGTATCTAGTTTTATTACATTACCTTTTGTTCACCCCTCTGTTTTGATATTCTTCTTTCCCAACCATACCTTATCCTGGATTTCAAAACTTTTCTCTTTTCCTTCTCCCTTTCGATTTGCATTTCTATTCTTTCTTTGCATTTGCGGTTTGAATCTTATTTTCTCCACCTATTAATCTGTCCATTAATCGCCTTGATATTAATATTTGTGCCAGTGATCTTTCATTTATGTGTATTGGTGTGTTTCTGTATGTTAAAATTGTTAAAATTCATTTTCTTTTGCATTTTTTGCTTTCTTCAACATTTTTAAAATTGTTTGCATTGTCCTTTATCTCATACTCCCCTTTCATTAACCTTCTTTTACCAAAAACTCGCTTGTATTTTCCTATTATTTCCACAGTTTCTAATCTTTTATTTTCTTCTTACAGTGTGTTATTTGTACCAGTTTCTGTAAACTCAAGTCTTCCTGTTCCAGAAGCTAGCTCCTGATTTTGTTGTCTTTAATCCCGATCATAATTTGATCTCTTGTCATTTCTTCTCTCAAGGCTCCATGTTTTGCTTAGTGACCATAACACTGACCAAAAATATTGTGCATATGCCTCCGCAGGCCTTTGCTTTGTTGTGCCAAACTTGTATCTGTCCACGGCTATATTATTGTGTCCACAGCATCTTTCTCTCGTAATATTCATTATATCCTCCAAGGCCACGTCTATGCCCCTTTCTATGGTTTCAAAGTATTCTCCGGCTTCTGTCCTTGCTAACGTTTAGAAAAAGAGCAACTTTTTTTTTGGCAGCTGCAGCTTATCGATGGCTAAGGCAAATACAGTGAAATCCCTTTCAAACCGGTTCCAATCATGCCTAAGGTTCCCAGTTAATTTCAGCGGTCTTGCTATGTGCACAAACCTTGTCATGTTCTTTTGTTCCCATTTGCATTTTGTTGCTTTAATTCCGCTTCCAATCTCGTAATCCAATTCAATGCAAAGTCAATTCACTTCTGACACTATGTCATATAACTCAATCCAAGTCACAGGTGTGTTAGTATCTTCTTTATTTTGTCATTTCTTTTAAAACAAGCATATATTTACTGGTATATAAAAAATAAATAATATATTCAACTTTTCTCATAAATAAACACACCCATCACAGAAAAATGTAAATGTTTTGTTTTTTAAGTACCTGTCTAATTCTCTTTTGAAAGCTATTATCGAATCTCCTTCCAGGACTCTTACAGGCATTTGCATTCCAGACCGTAACAATTCTCTGGGTAAAAAAAAATGATCCTTGTTTCCCCTCTGTTTATTTTGAGGGGGTAATAATCTCTTCAAAAAAAAAGAAGAATTTGGTCACTCAATCCATGACTGTCGTGCGCAATTGTCTGCCATGTTTCGGCCACAAAATACACAGTCGATTCACTGTGTGAAACGCTTTGAGCCATCTCGAAGACGTGATAAGGCCCAAGATCGACTACAAGCATTATTATTATTAAAACATGACATTTGAGACGAGGTTTAAACTGTTTAAGCTTAAGTAGAGCCCTGTAGTTTAGTGATTAGAGCGCTTGCCTCTCAAGCGAGAGACCTGGGTTCGATTCCCGATAGGGCGAAACCTTGGGCAAGCTTCCTTGCTCCAAACGTCTGATAATAATCCGTCAAGAAAAAAAACCTGATAATAATAAATTGGCATTATTCAATCCATGACTGTTTGTGGGACGCTGCTATGTGCAAGTGGCTGCTGCGTTTCACCCACAAATATACTACAGTCAATTTACTTTGCAGTATATTTTGTGAAGCGCTTTGAGATGTCTCGAGGACATGATGAGCGCTATATCTAATGCACGGATTATTATTATTATATTTTATTAAACTGCTGTAAATGTCAGATATAAATGTTAATTCTCTCCCCCCCACCACCCTCCCCCAGCGGATCAGTCACTGTTCCTGGAGAGCGACGACTTGAGCAGCTCCCTCTGGGAGATGTCATCCACAGACATGCGGTAAACTTCCAGATGTATGCGGACGACACATAAATCTACTTTGCCTCCTCCAGGAAAAACTCCAGGTCTGTCGATGCTGTATCAGCTTGTCTGGCAGACATCAGGAACTGGATGGGTGTACACTTCCTGCAGCTGAATATGGACAAGACGGAAGCCATACTCCTTGGCTCCTTTCAACGTCTTCACTCCTGCGGATCTGAACTCCTCAAGCTCCCTGGGTTCTCCCTCAGACTCACCGAATCTGTGCGCAATCTAGGCTTCCGGTTCGATCCCCAGCTGTTCTTCCTCCCCCACATCCAGTCCCTGACTAGGGTCTGTGTGTGGGGGGGTGGGAGGGGAGCTGTATTTTTGTGTGCGGAGAGCTGTGTGTGTGTGTATGTGTGGGGGGGAGGGGTATGTGTGTGTGTGGTTCACTTTGTGTGTGCATGTGTGGCGGGGTCTGCATGTCTGTGGTGGTGGGGCAATGGCTGTCGAGGTGGCGGGGCTATATGTGTATGGGGGTGCTGTTTGTGTGGGGAGGGCTGAGTGTATGTGGGATGGGGATTGGTTGTATGTGGGAGGGGCTGTGTGTATGTAGGAGTAAGGCTATGTGTGTGGGTGGGGTGCTGTGTGTGGGTGGGGGGGTGGGCTGTGTATGTGTGGGTCTCTGAGAGTTTGTAAGTCTGTTTAAGCACTCTGAGATGCTACACTGCGTGGAGGGCATGATGTAAGTAAGTCCAAGTTGTCGTTGTTGTTGTATGTTTGTCTGTGTTGGGGGGCGGGGGGGGTGGGGGTGGGGGGTGGTTGCAGGTCTCGCTCCTGACTGACTGCTCTCCTGTTTTCCCTTTAGGAAGCGTGGAAAACCAGCTTACCGAGGAAGACTGGATCCAACAAGCAAACAAACTCTGCGCGTTCCGAGATGCTGAGAAAACGGAATAAATCGAGACTCGGTTGGAATTTCCCTTTAAACATTCCTTGGAATGTCAAGCTGTTCCGTTGAGCAATAGCTCCCCCTGTGAGTGTCACTGACAAAATAGAGGCTGACGGAATTTCCTTCCTTTGCTCTCCTGAACCTCCCTCTTTTCAGTGTCCCCTTAACATGGCGTTTTGAAACGTCTTAACAACGCGATAAAGAGCTATATTAGATGGATGCAAGGATTATTATTAATATTTGGAAGCTTGCAGGTCTTTGGCCTCAATATTAAGTTCAACCACTTCAGACCATAGGAACACCTCCCATATTACCATAACACAATTTACCTTCCCTTTCTCCTCTTCTGTGACCATCTGGGACCCAGACACACCTTTTTTCTCTCCAGTCTGCCTCTGCTGCCTTGCTTTGTTTTGCATCATTAACACCTCTCTCATTAGCATCATCCTCTGTCCTCCACCCCATTTTTCTCCTTTGTCTTTGTTGCCCTGTCTCCCCCTCTCCTTAGTCCTTAAAATCTCTCCTTCCCAACATCGCCCGGTTCTGACTGATGGTCATGGACCCGAAATTTTGAGCCACTTTCCTTTCTCCATTAATAGTAATAATCCTTGCATTTGATTCAGCGCCTTTTCACGTCTTCGAGTCATCTCAAAGCGCTTCACAGGATACACTGTGAAGTCAATTGACTGTATATATTTTGGTAACTGGTGTGACCTACATCAAAGTCCTCGGCATCTGGTTAGTACCCTCGGGGGTGCGCGCAAAAGCTGGCAGGAGTATCTAGAGATGGTGTGGAAGAAACTGGGAAGTGGCGCCAGCACTCACTGTCCATCCCCGGAAAACCTGGCCCAAATCTGGCCCAAACCACCGTCCAGCACAGCAAAGGTCACCCGAGAAATCTTCCATTTCATCTGGGGATCCAGACGAGGGCATCCGCAGGACTGCAATCCTCAAGACCCCGGACAAGGGAGGTAAGAGCGTCCCCTGATCCTCATGGCCACCTTTGTGTGTAGCTGCCTGAGGCTGGACCTGGAGCCACGCTACTCCGGCAGCAAATGCCGCTATGTGCTGGGCAGGATGGGTCTGGCAGAACTGCCTCAAAACGCCCCACAAATCTGGAGCCAAAACACCTATCGTAAGTTGAGAGATTCACATCTCACAACAACATCAAAATTACATATGTAAAGCGCCTTTCACGTTGGGAGGGGACGAGGTGGAGGGACTGTGGGATGGAGTTCCAGAGGGTGGGCAGAGTGGCAGAAGGCCTGCCCACCAATAGTGGGGTGAGCGAGGTGGGGGAAGTGAAGCAGGCTGCTGAGCGGAGGGAGCGTGCAGGTTGGTTGGGGGTTAGGAGGTCGCAGAGGTGGGAAGAACAAGACAATGGAGGGCTTTGAAGGTGAGGACCAGGATCTTGAACTGGGACATTCTCCCGACATGAAAGGCTTGTTGTTGTTGCATCCTCTGTGTGATGTGAAGGCAGTGGAGTTGGGCGAGGATGGGGATGAGAGGGTCACGGAGAGGACCGTGCGGTCTGGTGCGGGAGAGGGCATCACAGATCCACGGGCAATCATCCAGTGGTCCGTGCAAGAGTTGGTGTGGACCGTCAGAGAGGGGGGAGGGGATGGACCTGATAGAGGGGTACCCCTGAGAGACTGTCAGACATGACTGGTGGAACGCCTTGTCTTCGGCTTTGTCCAACAAACATCAGGACATGGTTTGGCTGATGATAAAGGAGCTGCTCTACGGCAGGTCTTTCTTGCTCTGCCGGAGCCTTTCTACCACCACGTGCTGCCCTCAGGGCGGCTGTGAGAGAGGAGACGGAGATGGAACACCTCCTCCTAGAGTGCAAGTAAGCAAAGGCCGTCTGGGAACAGATGGACTGGTTGCTCTCGCGGTTCATCTCTGGGGACCCGGTGTCACGGCACTCGGTGCTGTATGGTCCCTTCCCGGAGAAACAAGACATCGAGTGCACCTGGAGGATCATCAGCCGGTGAAGGCGGCCCTTGTGGCCGCCCAAACCCAATTGGTGTCCCAGCACAGCACCACGTCACTGAGGGCCTGCTGCAGGCTCGCGCACTCCACCATCGGGGACTACGTACTTTGGGACGCGCTGAAGCTCGGCTGAACCGCGGCAAGCGACAGATGGGGCCTGACCCCCAACGGAGCCACTCCTACACTGACCACGCTGACAGCAGCACTAAACCCAACCCGCGAGGGCCACAATTGTGCACAGACCGACGACATCAGGGGACCCTCACCGTAGAGACAAGCGGCACCGAGAAAAGCGAATGTAACGTAAAGAACAGAATGTTTTGTGTCGGACTACATGGAAAAAATGCAACAAACGACGTTGTTGTTTGAGTTGTTTGTTTTTTGAGTTTGTTTTACCAAATACTATATTTACAAATAAATATATATCTTCAAAAAAAAACTTTCCTTTTATCTATTGCTTTTATCTATTGGCCAGGTCATCGTGAGAGAGAAACTCCCTTCTCTTTACCAATAGCACTCCATCTGTGCATGTCCAGAGGGATGTTAGAGATCCCGCGGCGCTGTAAGGAAAAGAGAAGTTTCTCTCTCCCAATGGCATGGCCGAAAAGGTAAAAGCATTGACTTTTTCACTCCGGGACTGTGGGTTGTAAACTGGCTGCCGTGTGTCATGAACGGCCACAAAGTGAATAATAGTAATAATCCTTGCATTTGATATAGCTCCTTATCACGTTGTTGGGAATACGCTGTGAATTGGAGTGACCGTATATTTTTTGGGGAAAATGTGGCAGCCAATTATCCCACAAACAGTTGTGGATTTGCCAATTGTCAGACAGGGCACTTGGAGAGAAATTCCCTTTTTTTTTGCGAGTGGTGTCATAGATTCTGTAACATCCACCATTGTAATGTAACACGTGGGGCTTTAACCCACTAACGCCTCGCAAGCGAGAGGCCCCGGGCAAGGCGAAACTTTACTCAAGTTTCTTTACTCCACACGCCTCAGTTTATCTGGTAGGAACCCAGTTGTTTTGTCGATTGGTGGATCGCTTTCCGGGGGTCGTTAATAATCCCTCCGAAAAACTAAATTTAAAAAAAAAATAATGATTTGGTCACTCAATCCACGACTGTTTGTGGGACGCTGCTGTGCGCAATTGGTTGTTACACTTCTCCCGCAAAATATACAGTGAATTCACCTTACAGTGTATCCTGTATACCATTCCCCCCACGCCACTCCGCGTCCAAACTAAATAATAATAATCCCGTCATTTTCGATTACACGTCTTTGAGTCGTCTCGAAGCGCTTTACCGAATAAATATACTGTGAAGCGAATTGACTGTCTACGGGTGAAACACAGCAGCCAATTGAACACAGCCGAGCCCCGCAAACTGCCGTGGATTCAGGGAACAAATTATTACTTTTTTTTCACATGCTAAAAAAATGTGAAGGGTCTATTACCCTGGAGAACCAATCCGCCAATTGACTAACAACCACTAGCTAAACAGGATTTTGTGGAGTAAGGAGACTTCCCCGATGTTTCCCCGAGCCTGGGAGTCAAACCCAGATCCTCTCGCTCTTAAGCAAGGAGCTACAGGACTCCACTGAGCCACAGGATGCCATTACGCAGCGTTAGCCCATCGAATCGAGAGGGAACAATGACCTTTGGCTGAGTTGGAATGAGCCATTGAAAGGTCAGCACTTCAGAGAAAGCTGACACACACGCACACACACACATATACACGCGCACACACAATCTGCCTCCTCTCTGACGCCTCAATCCCAGCCTTTCACATGAGACGACAGTAACTAGCAGGTAGGAAGATGATTTTTATTCTCTCCCCCTCCCCCAACCCCCCCCACTCTTCCCCTCGCCAAAAAAAAATTACGTTTTAAACGCAGAAAAATATGCACTGGGCAAACAGACACTTAAACTACTCCGCCCCCACCCCCCCACCACCACCGCCGCCCCTCCCCCCCCCCAACACAGAGAAATGAACCATCTTTTGATTTCTCGCAATGCTGACCTTCAACTTTCAGAATCCCGAAATCAGTGGATGCCAAAGCACAATTTTGCTGTGTTACTGAATTTGCAACGGATCATATACACGCGCACATAGACACACATATACATCACACACATATACACACACAGGAAGACACAGACACCTACATGCACACAGACACACATGGATATAGAACAACACACAAACGCACACAGACGTATAGATATAGAAACATACACACAGCTATAACCTCCCGAGGCCCAGGTGGTATGTACGCCCTCGTCACAGCGCCCAAAGCACAGCGTTTACCCTTTAAAAAGTTGAGATTTGTTTAAGGTTAAAAATAAAGCAATAATAAAGCTTGGATGATCATTCTCTTTAAGAGAGAGAGAAAAACAAGAAGATGAAAAACACGCACAAACCAAGCCGCTGCGATTTAATCAGCAAGAGTTGGGATAATCTTAACTGATGGATTTCTGAGGAGGTGTTTGCTAAACAGAGCCATTTTCCTGGGATTGTGTGAGTTTCCTCTGACTGTGGGCACTGATTGCATCTCTCTCTCTCTCTCTCTCTTGGCCCAGAGACACTCTCATTCGCATCTCTCCCTCACATCTCTCCCTCTCTGGGGAGGGGTGAAGGGAGATAGGCAGCCTCTCATCTCTCATCCCTGGGGGGGAGATAGCAAGTACTGTCAGCCTCGCCTCTCTTCTTCACGTCTCGAAGACGTGATAAGGAGCAATATCAAATGCAAGGATTATTATGATGATGATCTCTCTCTGTGGAGATGGAGTGAACACTGGCAGCGTCTCTCGCTCTCTCGCTCTCGGAGTGGGGGTGGGGAGGGTAGAATAGAGATAGCGAATACTAGCAGCCTCTCTCTCTCTCTCTCGGAGGGGGGAGGGGGGAAAATAGAGAGATAGCGAACACTGGCAGTCTCTCTCTCTCTCTCTCTCTCTCAGAGCCTGAGTCACTGCCAGTTAATTGCAAGCTCAGTGTTTTCTGATGCTGACAGTTCGAATGGTGCGGAGCTTATTCTCTGCTCTGTATCTCCCCCCGGCTGATGGAGATTTAAACCAAATCTGCATCACCCCCCACCGCCCTCCCCAAACCTTCTCTATTACTGACCCCCACACCCCCTCCCCTCCACAACCCACCGCCCCCCCGCCCCCCCCCCGCCCCCCCTCCTCCCCCACTCGATAGGGCAATGTCAAGCCAGGAGAAAATCAAATTACAACGTAAGTGAATTTCTGCATTATATTTTTGCGTGTGTGGGGGGTGGGGGGAAGCGTTTGTGTGGTGGGGAGTGCGTGTGTGTGGGTGGGGGGAGTATGGTGTGGGGGAGGTGAGTGTGGATGTGGGGAGTGCGTGTGGGGGTGGGTGTATTTGGGGGGGTGTATTTGGGGGTGTGCGTGTGGGGGGGTGCGTGTGGGGGTTGCTTGGGAGGGGGCGGGGGTTTGTGTGCGGGGGTGTGTGTGTGGAGTGGGTGACTGTGTGGGGGTGAGCGTATGTGGGAGGGGTGAGTGTGGTGGGGGGTTTGTGTGGGGTGGTGTGTGTATAGCGGGGGGGAGTGTGTGTGGGGGGGGATTTGGGTGGGGGGGGTGACTGTTTGTGTGGGTTCGTGTGGGTGGTGGGATCGTGCATGTGGGGGGAGCGTGCATGTGGAGGGGTGAGAGTGTGTGTGGGGGGAGTGTGTGTGTGGGGGGGAGTGTGTGTGTGGGGGGGAGTGTGTGTGTGGGGGGGAGTGTGTGTGGGGGGAGTGTGTGTGGGGGGGGAGTGTGTGCGTGGGGGGGGAGTGTGTATGTGGGGGGGGAGTGTGTATGTGTGTGTGTGAAGGGGAATGTGTGTGGGGTCAATCTGTGTGTGTGGGGGGGGGAGTGTGTGTGTGTGGGGGGGGGGAGTGTGTGTGTGTGGGGAGAGTGTGTGTGGTGGAATGTGTGTCTGTGTGGAGGGGAATGTGTGTGGGGTCAATGTGTGTGTGGGGGGGGGGAGTGTGTGTGGGAGGGGAGTGTGTGGGGGTGGGGGCTGGTGGAATCCCACCCGGATTATATCCCATTACACTGTATTAATTATTACCAAGAAGCAGCCGGAGACATCGTCCGGAGTGAAGGGTGCTATATAAATGCAAGTCGTTGTTGTTGTTTTTGCCCCTCTCTTCGTTCCCTCCATTCACCCCCTCTTTTCTCCGTCGCCTCAAGCTCGAGCCCCCACATTTTTACTGAGACGTCCTCCTGAGCTGAGAGGCGCTGTGTAAATGTAAATTGTTCTACAGACAGTCACATCCTGTATCCTCCGCATTCGCCAACGTCTCAAAGCGCTTCACCTATTTACTGTAAAACGTAGTGACTGTGTGATTTGGGGGAGAACATTTCATACAATTAAATACACATTATTTTTCTATATAAGTGCATCTCACAGCCTCGCTCCCCCGTTTGCCTCTTTCAAGGCCCGTCTCAAGATCTTCCTCTTCGACCGTGCCTTCGGGTCACCCTCCTGACCCCACCACACCTGCCCTCCATCCCTCCTGATTCCAGCCCCCAGCTCAGGTGCGAATCCCCGATGGTCCAGCGTCTTAGGACATCAACCCGACGTGAAAGGCGCCATGTAAATTTCATCTGTTGTTTTTGCTTGTTACACCACATCTAAAATATATCTCCTTTCACAGTCCCCTTCTGTAACTGGATTTATCAAATTTCAAGGCGTTTCAAAATAACCTGCTCTCATCAATCCTCTGCGCTGTCCCAGCCAACAATTCCCCCAGATAAAATGGCTCATTCACTTCACGGCTGTTTGCGGGGAAGTCACTGTGCGCAAAAATTGGCTGCACGCTCACCAACAAAATCCAGTCGCTAAACTTTATAGTGTATCTTGTGAAGCACTTTGAGACATTCCGAAGACCTGAAAAGGTGTCGTATCGAGTGTAAGAATTATTATGAAGTCCAACAGGTCTTCATCAGCCACTCAGGGGACTGGACCAAAGTGGCCTTCATATAAGGGTTCGTTCGTTCCAGAGTGGTTGTTAACAGGGCTGGTCCATCTGCAATTGGGCCTTCAGCCTCTCTGTCTCCATCCTTTGGAACTCCATCCCTTCGCCTCACTCAAGGCTTATCTCAAGACCCTTCTCTTCGAGTGGGCCTTCGGTCACACTCCTACCCTTATACTCCTTGAACTCCATCCCTCCTGATCCCAAGCCCCAACTGGGGTCCAAACCCTTAACTGGCCAGCGCCTTGGGACGTCCCCCCCGATGTGAAAGGCGCTGTGTAAATGTGATTTATTGTTGTTCTTGGTTGCTGAATGGAGGTGGTTGTTTAAACAGGTTTGACTGAACATTATATTAATAATTTAGACAAAGTATTTAAGTGTGATTCTTGGTTTGCCAGATTTGTAGAGGTTACGGCGTTTCTCAAGACAGGGAAATAATTAAAGCCATGGGATTTTTTTTCAGAAACGCTGATTATTTTTCTTTAAAGGAATGTAACCTGCGGTTTCATTTCTCATAAACTCTTCGCATGTCGTTTGGCTCAAAGGTCAGACACACCAGATTGCCTTGAGCTTCCTTACCCTGCTGCTCATTTTGGTCAACTGGGTGATTTGACACATCGCTGTGATCAGCCGAGTGTCTAATCCACATGGAAACCCATCACCGTGATCAGCTGTGACGCATATCTTTCTTACCTAATTCCAGAGAGCAAAAGTCAAGGTTTACAAGTATTGGGGTAACTTCTGGCGTCAAACCAATCTAACCATTCAAACCCACAAAGCTTGCCATTGAGAGCGCTATCTAGCAAGCTATGATTACCTCACGAGGGAGTTTGGCTTGCAGTGTTAATGGGAGCTCAGCGGGTTGACTCCCTGCCCCCAATGACTGGTCTGCCCTTCCAAGTCCTGTTGATGAGCTAGGCTGGCTGTGCTGTCATCAGCAGTGCCCTGAAATACTGCAGACCCGCCTGGTTTAGGAACCGGACTGGAGACTGTCACAGAGAGCCGGCTCGATTACGACATTCCACTGCCAAACATGACACCTTGGGGCCAGTTCAGCTCCAAGGAGATCTGTTTACCCCAATCAGGAGGATGGTAATCAGTTCCATCACGGGCTGAGATTGGCAAAGTGATTATAGACTTAGGTCGCGTTAGCTGTAAATCCCCCCCCTTCCCACCCCCCAGGTGTTCTGCAAAACTATCTGTATTTACTTGAATACGGAGTCCAGTATTTATTAGTTAATGTATATACAATTGAGCAGATAGTTGTAATTGCTCAGTCTCAGTGACTTTGCACCATCTCTTTGTGGAGTCCTATAGGATTGTGGTTAGAAAACTCGCCTCACAAAGAGGACCTGGGTTTGATTCCCGGACAGGGCAAAACATCAGGCAAGTTTCCTTATTCCACATGCCTCTGCTTACCTAGCAATACGTAAGAATCTGGTTGTTAGTCGATTGATGGATCGCTTTTCTGGAGGTAATAGTCCCTTCAAAGAGAAAAATAATAATAATAATTTGATCACTGAATCCACGACTGTTTGTGGGACACTGCTCTGAGCAATTGGCTGCTGTCAGTGGGTGGGTGTCAATGGGGGGTGTGAGTGAGCGTGTGTTCTCTCGTCCCCTCTGGCTTCATTGTTATGGGGTAAGTTTGCTGAGTCAGCGCGACCTGTTAGCGCTGGATGTAGCAGGAGAATTGCTCAGGCTTGAACAGTGAAAATCTACAAAAAAAAACCATGTCAGGTTATCAGAGCCCTGATGAGGGAGAGAGAGAGAGAGAGAGACTGACTGGCCTGAGAGCAGGGAGTCATCCCTTCTAATTGTGCTTTAAGCACTCTGGGACACTACCTGACCTGAGGGTCACTCTATAAGTTCCAGGGTTAATAATCCCTTAAAAAAACTAAAAATAATAATAATAATGTGGTCGCTCAATCCACAACTTTTTTGAGATACTGCTGTGTGCAATTGACTACTGCTTTTCGCCCACAAAATATACAGTCACTACACTTTATAGCGAATTGCTTTGAGACATCTTGAAGAAGGTGATGAAGCACTGTATCAAATGCAAGGACTATTATTATTGTAAATTGTTGTTTTTCACAGAGGTGAGAGAATTAAATCACAATTAGGAAATGGTTTAAGAGCATAAATCATGGTAGATTATTCCCATTAGCGGTTGAATGGGCAACAAGGGGCATCAGCATTGCTAGAAGCCCCAGAGGGTAGATTTATCAGCAAATTATTAGGACACAGAATGCATTACCAGAAATGGCTGTTTATCAATTTAATTAATGGCATTTAAAAGTGATTTAGATTCACATTTCAAGACCAAAGATATAGAATAGTATTGGGAAGGAGCAGCAATAGGATTAGAGTAGAGTTCCAGTGCGGGAGTGAGCACCAGCACAGACACGATAGGCCCAATGGCCTCCTCCTGGCTTGATTCCATATGAATACAACGTGGTGTCGAGATGCAAAGATACAAACGCATATAAAACAGAAAGGAATCTCTCCGTGAAATATGAAGCGAGTGAGATGAAACATTACCCTATGTTTCTCTTACTGAACATCTATCTGCCCTACTCCCCCCAGTGAAAGAAGACCAAGGTCCAACCAGTTCGCCTTCCACCATCCTGTCAGTCGCTTGACATGTCGGTCCCAAACTATATACTGCATCCTGAGATATTATATACTAACAGAAATCTATCTAATTTGTTCTTGAAAGAATTGACACTTTCTGCTTCCACCGCCTTCCTAGAAATGATCCCTTGTACAATGGCTTCCCTCCTCCCAGTGATATTGAGAGATTCACACGTGACTGATCACAGATTGTCTGTTCACTGTTGTCTTGCAGTTCCTATGAAAGGAGCTTTGTATTATTTCTGTTTCTCTCTCTCTCTCTCTATGTCCCTCTTCAGCCTGATCTTCTCCCTTTTGCTTCTTAAAGCTAAAGGGAATTATATAAATGGTGGCAGAGGAGGGTATAATAATAATAATAATCATTGCATTTAATGTAGTGTCTTTTTGAGACTTCATTGAGAGGGAGAATATACCAGGCAGGGCAGGTGGGCCTATGGCCTGTTTGTGAGCTGCAGTATTCTTGGAGCCTGTGGTTCTTTGTGATGTCCATTGAGAGATCCTGAAAAAAAAGGGATAGCCAGCAACCTCTAACGAGATTCCTTTTACAAGGACACACGGGGAATACGCGGTGGTTTTCTCTCGGAGGTATTTCCGGCCAGTTGGTGTGCCTGATGTACTCACGGTTCCCGAAGGAGAAAGCCCACGGGGTGGGAACACACATGTGCGTGATCTGGTCTGGTCAATGTACACATTGGTAGGACATCTCAGAGCGTTTAGGCTCATCTGAAATGCACCGAATGCTGGCAACAGCCTTTAGTTGCTTTTCAGGAAAAAAATGTTTTTTATAGCACCCGATACAACGTCTCAAAGCACGTCACAACAATAATAATCATCCTTGCAGTTGATACAAAACCTTATCGTGTCAGTGAGACGTCTCAAGGCGCTTCACAGGATATACTGTAAAGTGGAGTGACTGTGTATTTTGTGGGTGAAACACGGCAGCTAATTGCGCACACCGGTGTCCCGCAAACAGTCGTGGATTGAATGACATTTTTTTATAGGGATTATTATCCCCCGGAATAGTGATGGCCAATCGACTAAAGGGGGAAGAAACTTGTTACCGTTCTCCAATAAAGTTCTAGGATCTTTAATATCCACCTGAACAGGGCCTCGGTTTTAACGTCTTACTCCAAAGGATGGCACTGAAATGTTTCCCCCAGCACTGAGCTCAGAGTGCTGATGTTTGGAATTAAATCTACAACCTTCTGTCGTAGAGGAAAGATTGGAGCCCTATAGTGTCGTGGTTAGCACGCTTACCTCGCAAGCCAGAGGACCTTGGTTCGATTCCCAGCAGGGCAAAACTTTAGGCAAGATTCTTTACTCCACGCACCTCTGTTTACCTGGCAGTAAGTAGAGACCCAACTATTAGCCTATTGGTTGGTTGCTTTTCGGGGTAATAATCCCTTAAAAAAATTACTCAATCCATGACTGTTTTTGGGACACTGCTCTGCACAAAACACTTTGAGACGTCTTGAAAATGTGCTAAGACATGTCGAAGACGTGATGCAAGGATTATCATATCAAATGCAAGGATTATTATTAATATTATTTTTAAGGGAGCTATCAAATCAGCCAACCTGACCTTCAAAAAGTTTTTGATAGACCACATGATGAGGGGGGAATCTGTAGTACAATTATATAAAATAAACGCAGCGTAGAAAGTTTGCCTAACTTTGGGCGACGTTATAAAGAAGAAATAAACCAATTAAAACAAAACACTTACAATTGTAATTAAACCATTATGAGAGGATTATTAACCTAATGTAGGTGATTATGAACTCATTTGCAGAATTTTTTTTTTGTAAGTTAAATAACCGAAGCATGGAAGGAAAAAATATAGATATATAACATCAAGGGTGTGAAAATTGGCAATAAAAAATATTTTTTATCCCCCCAAATTAGGTATGATAATAGTAATCCTTGCATTTGTTACGCCTTCGAGACGCCTCAAAGCTTGACACAAATATGCTGTAAACTGATTTGGCTGTGTATTTTGTGATGTACTTAATGTAATTTTTTTTGATAAAGGGAAGGATTGAGTCACACTTGCTGTGTCGTACTGTGCGCTCTGTCACTTGCTCTCTCCCCACCTTGCACGCGGGAGGCGGGAGGGCGAGTGCAGACAGAGAGCGAACTGATTACCCTTGAGAAAGTCTTGAGAGAGAGCGCGCGAGAGAGAGAGAGAGCGAGAGAGAGAGCGAGAGAGAGAGAGAAAGAGAGAGAGAGAGAGGATCAGGTTATTACAACACAGGAAAAGACCAGAGCAGCTTCTCAGCTCCAGCAAATCCAATGCTGGGGGTAGGTGGACTCTCCCATTATCTCTCTCCCCCTCTCCCTTTCCCTTTCCCTCCCCTTCTCCTTTCTGTGTCTTTCCCTTTCTCTGCACAAGAATCAGGGGAAGATCAGCCCATTAGTATTCCCCTCTTTCCTCCTTTTTTTCCCCTAAATCCTCCCCCAAAAATCGACAATTTCCCCCCCCCCCATCTCTATCCCAATTGTGTGCCTACTATTCTCACACAAGGTCATTCATTCCAACACACACACACAGTGTCTGCTCTCTGTCTGTCTGTCTGTGTGTCTGTGTGTCTGTCTGTGTGTCTCTCTCCTGTCTCAGCCTCTTTGTCTGTAGATGGGTTTGGGTTGGGACAGGCAGTCTAGTGTCTCATGAGCCTTTTAGGGAGCTATCGGAAAAAGACCAACCATGTTGGCTACCAGTCACTACAGCTGGTGGATGGGAACAGGGCAGTGGGCAGGAGGCTGGAGGCAGAGGTGCTGAGCTCAGCCCCCAACCCAACCCCAACCCCAACACCACCCAACGGCTCAGCCTCCACACAGCCACAGTCAGCCCGGCTCAGCACCATGGACAGCGCAGGTAAATGGCTGCTCTCACCGGCTCAGGGGCCTGGGGGGGGGGGGGGGGGGATGCTCATGTGGTGCAGGTGCCTTCTGCAAATTCCTTCTCTCTCTCTCTCTCTCTCTGTATGTAATACAATGGTCATATAGTGTGTGTGTTTATATATATAGTGTGTGTGTGTTTATATATAGTGTGTGTGTATATATATTGTGTGTGTGTATATATATAGTGTATATGTGTATCAGTGTGTGTGTATATATATATAGTGTGTGTATATGTATATATAGTGTGTGTATATGTATATATAGTGTGTGTGTATATATACTGTGTGTGTGTATATATAGTGTATATGTGTATACAGTGGTCATATAGTGTGTGTGTATATATATAGTGTGCATATGTATATATACATATATACAGTGTGTGTATATATAATGGTCTTGTGTATAAAATGCTGTTCTATACTTTAACAAGCTTACATGTATAATAGATATAAGTGTTCACTATATAACAGTGGCTCTATTATATATATGTGTGTGTTATATATTTATATATAGGCTTCTATTACACATTTATACACATGGTTTATATATGATACATAGACCATTATAGTACAATGTGTATGCATGTGTCTATATATCATATAATGAATGCTCCATATATATATATACAGTGTAAGGGTCAATATATAATTTATAGTGTATTTTAGATAAAATACATTTAATTTTTTCACTTTTTCACATCTGCAAGTTTAACTGTGATTTATAGAATGCAGTTATATTCACAAACCTAGAAGTGATCAAACCTATAAAGTCCCTCAATTCGACAGTAACAGATATTTTTATTGTTTTACAAATATATATGTTTAACAGGAAATGTGCTGTGGTTTCGTGTTGTGGGTGTGAGGAGCTGTGGGTGGGAGAGCGAGCACCGGCACAGACACAATGGGGAAAGAGCAGGGAATGGGGTTAGAGTAGAGAGTTCCAGTGGGGGAGATGTGGCCTTTGTCCTGATTTCCACGTCGCACAAATTTATTAAATGGGGAACCTAAATGCACGGTTGGTTGGTGGGAACTCAGTGTTTGTTTCCCTGGGAGGAATCTGACTTGCTAAATGGTCTGCGGGGAAGATCGCAGCGTCGGAAAAAGAACTCCTCCTGGGATTTGGTGGCGTCGTTATTCTATCAGTTCCAGTCTACTTGTGACCTTTTTCTGTGTTCTTCCCCCACCTTCCCACACCCCCTGGAGCGCTCTACTCTAATTCCATTCCCTGCTTTCTCCCCATCATGGAGTCCTATAGCTCAGTGGTTAGAGTACTCGCCTCGCAAGCGAGTGTTCTGGGTTTGAGTCCTGGCAGAACAAAATGTTGGGGAAGTTTCCTAACTTTACACGCCTCAGTTTACCTAGCTGTAAATAGGAACCCGATTGTTAGTTGATTAATGAATCGGTTTTCCAGGGGTGATAATTCCTTCAAAAAAAATTGGTCACTCAATCTACGACTGTTTGTGGGACACTGCTGTGCGC
The DNA here is from genome assembly GCF_018977255.1 of Callorhinchus milii. NCBI lineage: Eukaryota > Metazoa > Chordata > Chondrichthyes > Chimaeriformes > Callorhinchidae > Callorhinchus > Callorhinchus milii. The sequence continues at coordinate 3,696,195 of NW_024704746.1, read as the reverse complement.
AATTGGCTGCTGCGTTTTTCCCACAAGATGTAAATCACTTTATACTACATAAGTCAATTCGCTTTACAGTATATCCTGTGAAATGCTTTGAGACGTCTCGAAGATGTGATAAGGCGCTACATCAAATGCAAGAATTATTATTTTTGTCTGTGTTAATGACTCCTGTATAAATTGCCCGATCACTTCATGACTGTTTGCAGAACTTTGCTGTGCACTAATTGACATTTGCCAACACAACACAGTCACTATGCGTGATAAGAATTCCCTGTGAAATGCTTTGAGGCATTGCAACATCACAGGCGCTGGATTATATATCGCTGACAGCAGACAATTGGAAGCTGCTTGTTCTATTAGACAATATCTGTGAAGCGCTGCATCAAACGCCAGCGGTGGGGAATTTGGAAGGGTGAGACCAGTGATTCCTGTGTTTGGCTTTCGACCTGTGGCTGGAGTTGTTCAAGGGATTTGAAGTCATGAGGCACTGGCTGACCCAGAAGAAAGTCTCGAGAGAGCAAGAGAGAGAGTGTTCCTAGGACTGTTTGTTTAGAGATTTCCTTTGTTAGTTGATGATGTAACCTGACCTCTTCCGTGTCTCTCCCCCCCCATTAGATTACATTTAGTACATCTCAGGTGTCTTATTTCCTTTAATGGAATGGCAGTTTGAGTTTCCCTGTAGTACAATTGCTTCTCTCCCCAGCACTTGCCCTGGTCTGACTTCTATGGGTGTAGCTGTCAGCCTGGCTCCCCTCGGCCAAAAGGTTGTGGATTCAGGCTTGATGGCGGAAATTTGAGCTCATGGTCCAGGCTGATGTTCCAGCGCGGTGCTGTGTGTCCACTTATTTGGTCACCTCAATCCACGACTGTTCTGTGGGACACTGCTGAGCGCAATTGGCTGCCGCATTTCGTCCACAAATTACACTGTCACTCCACTTTACACTGCATCTTGTGAAGCGCTTTGAGACGTCCCAACGATGTGATGAGACTCTATATCAAATGCAAGGGTTATTACATAATATTATTATTATGTATTACATGCAAGGATTATTATAATAAGGGCGGGGGGTCTTTACCCTGGTTCCCTGACTAATTGGCATAAGCAGTCAGTCTGGACTGTGAGCTTTTGAGCCAAGTGAAGCCCCCGGTGAGGTCTGGGGGCCAGTTTGCTTTTCAGTTTCTTTTCAGTAAAATTCTTTTAAAGTTTCTTTTCCTTAAAATTCCTGTCCCGGCAATATGAGCTAGATAGTAGAATCTTAAAGGGGGTGAAGGAACAGAGACATCTGGGGGTTCATATAAGTAAATCTTTGAAGGTGGCAGGACAGGTAGATAAAGCTGTTAAAAAAGCATATGGGATATTAGGCTTTATAAATAGGGGCATAGAATACAAAAGTCAGGAAGTTATGATGAATCTTTATAAAACACTGGTTAGGCCTCAGTTAGAGACTGTGTTCAGTTCTGGGCCCCACACTTTAGGAAGGATGTCAAGGCATTGGAGAGGGTGCAAAGGAGATTTACCAGGATGGTACCAAGCATGAGGGACTTCAGTTATCAAGAGAAGCAAGGATTATTCTCTTTAGAGCAGAGAAGGTTAAGAGGAGACGTGATAGTAATTTTCAAAATTATCAGGGGATTTGATAGGATGAACAAGGAGAAGCTATTTCTACTGGCGGGTGGGTCGGTAACCAGAGGATACCAATTTGAAATAGTTGTTAAAAGAAACAGAAGGGAGGTGAGGAGAAATGTTTTCACACAGTGAGTTGTTGGGATCTGGAATGCATTGTCTGAAAGGCCGGGGGAAGCCGATTCGATAACAACTTTTAAGAGAGAAGTAGATAATTATCTGGTGAGAACAAGTTTGCAGGGCTATGGGGAGAGAGCGCGGGGGAGTGGGATTCATTTGGATAGCTCTTTTCAAAGAGGTAGCACAGACATGATGGACCGAATGGCCTCCTTCTGTGCTGTATAATTCTATGATTCACTCGTGGGAAATCTGCTCTGGAAGCAACTGTGGGACGCCCCCCTCCCTTTAACCTTGTCTCTCTCTCTCACACACACACACACACCCTCCCCACCCATAATGCGTTGGAACAAGAAACCCAACAAATCCATCTGGAAGGTTTGCTGTGGTGGCTGGGGTCTGGTGCTGTGACATTGCAGATGTGTTTGTTTCCCTTTCTCAGACGCCTCCTCTCCAGACATGGAGCCCACCTTCGGGGGCGGGCTGCTGGACATCGTGAAGGGCGGAGCTGGCCGTCTCTTCAGCAATCTGAAGGACAACCTGAAGGACACCTCCTCCAAGGTCATCCACTCCGTGGCCAGGTACGTCGCTGGGCCATACGGCCACTGTAAGTCTTCCACCCGTCAGCCTGGCTCGGTCACTCACACTCTCGCCGTTAGTTCAGGAGGTTGAAGCTTTGGGCTTGAGATCTTGTACTCTGGGTCTATTGCTGTCTGGACTCCGACATAGTGATTGGCTTGTGTGAGGCAGGATGGTATCTGTACACCATCTTGGCAGTGAAATACAGGAACAAGTGAGGACAAGGAGAGGGGTGTCTAATCGCCAGGTTAGACCGTGGCAGATGATCCCTTTTCATTGCCCTCCATCTCCCTTTAACACACCCTGATCTATTCTCTGTTTACCGAGCAGTAAATAGGAACCAGATTGTTTGTCGATTGGCGGTTTGTTTCCCAGGGGGTAATATTCCCTTCAAAAATTGTTTTCAAAAAAATTGTGATAATGTTGTCACTCAAACCATGACTGTGTGCGCAACGCTGTTGTGTACAATCGGCTGCTGCATTTCACCCACACAATGCACGGTCAATTCACTTTACAGTATATTCTGTGAAGTTCTTTGAGACGTCTCAATGATGTGATAAGGCGTTATATCAAATGCAAGTATTATTATTGTTATTATAAGACCCTCACTGCCTGTTGTGTGTCTGCCAGTCTTATCAGAGATGGGAAGCAGCAGGGAAGTTGCATCTGGTTAAGATCTTACTGTCTCGGCTTTGACTTTCTGAGTATCAACACCAACACATTACATTTATCCAGCGCCATTCACGTCGGAAAGACATCCCAAGGCTCTGGACAGTCAAGGATTTGCACCCGAGCTGGGGGTTGGGAGTAGGAGGGGTGAAGGGCAGGGAGGGTGGGTGTAGGAGGGTGACCGAAGGAGTGGTCGAAGAGGGAGGGTTTTGAGACGGGCCTTGAAGGAGGCAAGGGAGGGTGGGATGCGAAGAGACTGGGATGGAGTTCCAGAGGGTCAACTGCTGAGACTTGTTCAGTAATCTCTTGCTTTGTTTCTGCTTGGTTTCAGTTATGCCAAAGGAGAGCTTGACATTGCATACATCACTTCCAGGATAATAGGTAGGTTCAGGCCTGAAGGGGGAATAGTTCACGGCTGTTGGTACCTCTCTGTAATCTGACTCTACAGGCTGACGTTGGGACTTTAAGGCTAACGTTCCATTACAATGCCAGGGGGAGCTCTGCATTGTTGGAGGTGTTGTCCTTTGGATGAGATATTAAACCGCGGTCCCATCTGTGCTTGTTTAGAACCCTCGGTGCTGCTTGAAAAGAGAAGTGAGTTTCCCACTCTCTTCCCGGTGGTATCCTGGCTGACCATCTCCCAGTTAAATCAGTCATTCACTTAATGTTTTTTGTGTGGGGCTTCGCTGTGTGCAAATTGGCTGCTGTGTTTGCCCACAAAGTGCTCAGTCACTACATTTTACAGCGAGTCCTGGTGGGACCAAGTGATAGGGTGCTAGTGGTTTGTGCGCTCGCCTCGCAAATGAGAAGACCCTGGGTTCGATTCCTGAGCGGAGCAAAACCTTAAGCCAGTTTCCTTACTCCACACGCCTCTTGTTTATCCAGCAGTAAGTAGGAACCTGGTTCTTCGTGGATTAGCAGATAACTTTCTGGGAGTAATAATCACTTCCAAAAAAAAAATTGTTTACTTAAATCCACCACTGTTTGTGAGACAATGCCGAGCGCAATTGGTTGCCGCATATCACCCACAAAATATACAGTGACTACACTTTATAGTATATTCTGTGAAGCGCTTTTGAAACAATATGAAAAGGCTCTATATCAAATGCAGGGATTATTGTTATATAGGGATTGTGACTGTTGGCTGTGTTTGTGACTGTTAGTGATGTCCTATCCTGCTGACGGAGTGGAACTCAGCTTCAAGAATCACATTGATGACGTCCGGGCCTTCTTAGACTCCCGACATCTGGACCATTACACCATCTTCAATCTGAGTCAGAAATCCTACAGAAGTGCCAAGATTCACAACCGAGTAAGTTTGTGTGGGAGGATGGGGGGGAGGGTGGTTGGGGGAAGAAGAGGCTGCACAGTCAGTGGAGGTGGGGGCTAAGATTGTATGTGTTCACCTACTAAATGCACAGTTGGCACACTTTACTGTAAATTCTGTGAAGCGATTTAAGACATGTCAAATGAGAAGATTCTGATGATGATCGATGTTGGATTAGGATTCCTCCCTCCCTCCCTCCCTCCCTCACTTTCCCTGGCATGCTGGTTGAAATGACTGACTCCGCGCTCTCTCTGTCGCTCTCTGCAGATCTCTGAGTGTAGCTGGCCAGCAAGGCAAGCCCCCAGTCTACACAACCTGTACGCAGTGTGTAAGAACATGCACCACTGGCTCCAGCAAAACCCCAGGAATGTTTGTGCCATTCACTGCATGGTGAGTGATCCAGGGAAGAGCAACACCTTTATACAAGGACAGTCTGGTACTCTTGCAAAGAAATGTCTTGAACTTTGATCCAGGTCCAGGCCGATGTTCCAGAGCAGCTTGGGTTGGGGCGGGGGGAGGGCAAGAGACATTGTACTAAGGATGAGACATTGAACTGAGGTCCCGTGATCTTGAGGCACTATTGGAAAAGAGAAGAGAGTGTCTCTCTCTCCTGGTGTCCTGCCTGACAATCTCCCAGATCAATCGCTTGTTCACTTCATGGATATTTGGATTGCTGTATGTAAATACACAGTCACTACACATGTCAGGAATTCTCTGTGAAACACTTTGAGATGTTTTGAGCGCAACATTTGGAGTCCTGTAGCATAGTGGTTAGAGCACTTGCCTTACAAGCGTAAGGACCTGGGTTCGATTGCCGGGCAGGGCAAAACTTAAGCAAATGTCCTCGCTCCAGACACCTCTATTTACGTAGCAGTAAGTAGAAACCAAGTTGTTAGTCAGAAACCAAGTTGTTAGTCGATTGGCGGATTGCTTTTCCAGGGTAATAATTCCTTAAAAAATTAATAAAGATAATAATAATTTGGTCACTCAAACCACGAGTGTTTGTGGGATGCTGCTGTGTGCAATTGGTTGTGCAATTTGCCCACAAAATATGCAGTCAATTCACTTTACAGTATACTCTTTGAAGCGCTTTGAGACGTCTTGAAGGTTTGATAAGGCGCTGCATCAAATGCATTATATCTGAAATTTACAGAGGTTTAAACCCAGTCTTGTGTTTTCTGGCACTGAATTGTCATTGTAGTGTATAACATATAATATCAGTCTCTCGCTTCACGGATGTTTGTGGGATGTCGCTGTGCACAAACTGGGCCGCTGTGTTCGCTTACAAACACACAGTCACTACGCTTTACAGTGAAATCCCGTGAAGCGCTTTGAGACGTGATAAGGCTCTGGTTCATACTACAAGGATTATTTTTACTGTAATCAGAGATGGAGTTTGACAGAGTTTTTCCCCATATCTTTGTGGCTCCAGGATGGCTGTGCTGCCTCTGCTATATTAGTCTCCGCGATGTTCTGTTTCTGCCACCTCTTCTCCTGCCCAGTCCCTGCCCTCCAGCTCTTCAACGTCAAGAAGCCAGGACCTGTCCCGTGGCCTTCACACAGGAGGTAAGTCTGGGGAGAGAGAACCAGTGGGGGGAATGAGCACCAGTACAGATACGATGGGGAGAGAGCAGGGAATGGGATTACAGTAGAGTTGAAGGGAGGGTAGGCGCGGACACCATGGCAGTATTTAATGAAATTTATTCTGAATGGGGGGGGGAAATGGAGTACAGAGGTCTGTCTGATGTTGGTCGATCCTCTCAGGTACATCGGTTACATCTGTCAGATGGTGTCGGAGAAGCCCACGCTACCGCACACGAAACCCATCATCATTAAAACCATCATCGTCAGCCCCGTGCCGTGCTTCAACAAGCAACGCAACGGCTGCCGTCCTTTCCTCGAGGTCTTCGTAGGCGAGACCAAGATCTTCACCACGGTCCAGGACTACGACCGGATGAGGTACGTGCTTTCCTGGGAATCGCAGTGAAGAGCTTTATCTCGCCCACAAAATACACAGTCACGAAACTACCGTATATCCTGTGAAGTGCTTTGAGACGTCTCGAAGATGTGATAAGGCCCTGTATCAAATGTGGGGTGAAACCTTAGCCAACCGTAAAAGATTCTGTAAAAAGCGCAGGGAGCTTTTGCCAGTATTCTGGCCATCACCAGTGATACCGTCTCCGGGATTCCATGTGTAGGGGGGATTCATGGTTTGGAGACTATGTGGTTTGGCTACAACAGTCACTACTCTTGATAGCCGTTTTCCTGGGAAGCGCTTTGAGGTGTTTTGACTTTGCCGGATCAAACGTGAGAATGAAACCTCGGTCTCTCTGGCTGGTGGTGAGATTACAGCGATGTCTTATTGCGTCCTGTCACACATCCCGTGTGCATATCTCCTCCGCAGAGAACATCGGATCCAGGAGGGGAAGGTGGTGATCCCGCTGGGAGTCAGCGTGCACGGAGACGTGATCTTGGCAGCGTTCCACATGCGCTCAACGCTGGGTGGCAGGCTCCAAGCTAAGGTTAGCTTCTGGTCACTGCACCCAAGACTGCTGTGGGGGTCTCCTGCTGGGTGGGGTGGGGGTGAGGGTCTTGTGGTCTAGCGTTGAGGGCCAAGGGATCTCTGTGAAGCACTTGTGGTGTGAGGAAACATGCTCTGGAGGGGGAAGGTCTTGGGCTCTGGAGGTGGTGAGGGTCTCGCTCTGGGGAGTGCGGGTGGTTGGGCAGGGGAGGGGAGTCTCATGCTCTAGGGTGGGGGGATGCGAGGTGTAGCGGGGGTGGGTGCGTGGGGGGGGGGGCGCACTGGGACGTTTCATGCTCTGGAGACAAGTGTCCATATCTTGTTCCTTTAGGATTCACTTCCTTTGTTTCCAAAAAGTAAACAGTCACTTCACTTCACACTAATATCCTGTGAAGCGCTTTGAGACGTCTCAGCGACGCGATAAGGCACTGTATCAAATGCAAGGATTCTTATTACTATTATTATTCCACAGTTAACAAACACCCAGATATTCCAAATCCAGTTCCACACCGGATTCATCTCTCCCGGGATTTCCGTGCTGAAATTCACAAAGTGAGTTACTTGCCCAGCGTTCGAGTGAAGCTGTTCTGTAGACACAAAAGCAGCCGTGACTCTTGTGTGTCGGTCGTGAGATTCTGTTAGCGTGTGTGGAATGTTTACTGTACGGATTAAGTTATTAATTCTTCTTCTTCCTCGACCTCAGCCGAGCGGTCTGCGCGAGTCTCGCTCAGTCTTATGTCTGCGTCAGGAGGTTTGTAGATTCAAGCCAGGACAGAACGAGGGGTCATAGTCTTAAAATTAGAGCCAGGCCATTTAGGAGTGAAATCGGGAGCCAGTTTTTCACCCAAAGGTTAGTGGGAATCTGGAACTCTCTCCCCGAAAAGGTGGTGGATGCACGTTGTCAAGGCTGAGGTGGATAGATGTTTGTAAGGTCAGGGTATCAAGGGATATGGGACAAGACCGGGCAATTGAAGTTGAGATGCAGGTCAGCCATGATCTTATAGAATGGCAGAGCAGGCTTGAGGGGCTGAATGGCCTCCTCTTCTTCCTATGATCCTAAGCCCCAAATCGGAGATTTTGAGCTTGTAGTCCGGGCTGATGCTCCGGAGCAGTGCTGAGGGGAAGCGTCGCATTGTCAGAGGTGCCGTCCTTCGGATGAGACATTAAACCAAAAGAAATTTGGTCACTCAATCCACGACTGTTTGCGGGGACGCTGATGTGTGCAATTGGCTGCTGTGTTTCGTCCCCAAAATACACAGTCAATACACTTTACAGTATATGCTGCGAAGCGCTTTGAGACGTCTTGATGAGGAACTGTATCAAATGCTCTGGGACGCTACCCTGCTTGAGGGGCGCTATATGAATGCAAGTTGTTGTTGCATATGAAGATGTAAGAATTATTATTGTGTGTGTGTGAGCCCCCTCTCCCCACTGCCTTCCACCCCTCCTGACTAACTCCCAGCTCATTGTCCAAAAGACCCTGACCATCCAACGCCCTGGGACTTCTTTCCGACCTGACCCGCTATACAAGTGTGACTTGTTATTGTTGTGCTTGCGGCTGCCCTTTGACGTCTCCGTGTTTGTGGTGACCGCAGGCCAGAGCTGGACGCCTGTGATTCTCCAGAGAAGTACCCATCGCTGTTCCACGTGGTGCTGGAGGTGCAGGTGGAGGCCAAGGAAAAACGGATCGATTTGACCCCTCCCTGGGAACACTTCAACAGCAAAGATCTCAGCGCCAACATCCTCTTCTCCAGTCACCAGGAACATCAGAACACACTGGCCATGGGTAGGGCTTAGTCAAGTGGATCCTGTAGTTTAGTGGTTAGAGCACTCGCCTCGCAAGGCCAGGATCCATTCCTGGCCAGGGTGAAACCTTAGGCAAGTTTCCTTACTCCACACGCCTCTGTTTACTAGCAGTAAGTAGGAACTCGGTTGTTAGTCAATTGGCGGATCTCTTTTCCGAGGGTAATAATCCCTTGAAAAATAAAATAATGATAAATTGGTCACTCAATGCACGACTGTTTGTGGGACACTGCTGTGCGCAATTGGCTGCTGGGTTTTGCCCACCAAATGTACAATCAATTCACTTTTTACAGTAATACTCGGTGAAGCTCTTGGAGACGTCTTGAAGACGTGATAAGGCGCCTTATCGAATGCAAGGATTATTATTCATTCTGCGGAATTAGGCAAACTGGATGCGTCACTCCAGGGAGGGCGAGGGAAAGAGTTTGCATTCCGTTCCGACAATCTATCTCTGAGAAAATGGGCCGAGTGACCTCCTTCTGTGCTGTAACATTCCATGATAAAAAAATAATATTCTGTGATTTCCATGCGTAGGTGGGATGCATGGAATTCTCAGTTTGGTTGGGATATTCTTAAGCGTGGTGATGTGTTTCCATACGTATCAGATACCCTACTAATTTTCCCCCACGACAAAAAAACTCACACAGTGCTGGGGGGAAAGGCGTTGGGTTATGGAAGGCACTGTGTTTGGGATTAACGTGACGTTCAAACCAAGGTCCCATTCGCCAGGTGTTTGTTAACAGATCCCCAAAAAATCAGAGAGATCCGGGAATAGTCTAGGTCGGGATTCCACCCCCCCCCCCCATTGAGGAATGCCGTTGAGATATCCTGGAAATTACGCCTCTTTTGTTTTCGCTGCAGGTAAATCGTTGGCAGAGTCTGTTGATGTGAACATGCCAGCAGATAACGCCAAGGGCAGTGGGCAAGGCACTTTTTTTACCTCTCTGGGCTGGCAAGGTAATCCACACTCACTCCTGCTGCTTAGAATCATACAGCACACAAGGAGGCCATTCAGCTCATTGTGCCTGTGCCAGCTCTTTGAAAAAGCAATCCAAATTAATCTCAACTCCCCCGCTCTCTCCCCATAGCCTTGCAAATTTGTCCTCCCCCTTTACGTTACACCGTGTATACTGAGGCTCTGCCTGCGGCTCACTGGGTAGCACTCTCCTGCCGCAAATCAGAAGGTTTGTGGATTCGAGTCCTCATGTCGGGACTTCAAGCTCACAAAACACCTCAGTTTTCAGTAAAATAAAATCCAGCAATTTTAATATCTGAGTTCTTCCAAATACAGTTACAATAAATCCTATAACGAGAAGAATAATCTTTGTGTTGATACAGCGCCTCAGGGGGAATTCTTCAACGGTGTAGTTTTGTAGGCGGATAATAACTGTTTCATCTGTCATCTCTGGTGATGTCTGGAATGCACTGCCTGAAAGGTTGGTGGAAGCAGATTTGATAGTAGCTTTCACAAGGGAATTGGATAGGTACTTAAGAAGGAAGAATGTGCAGTGCTATGGGGTAAGAGCGGGGAGAGTGGGACTAGCTGGTAGCTCTTTCGAAGAGCTGACACAGGCACGATGGGCCGAATGATCTCCTTCTGGGCTGTAAGATTCCGTGATTCTATCCTATGTGTGTTTCGCACACAAAACATAGTCAGTGTATTTACAATGTATCCCGTGAAGCGCTTTGAGACGTCTCGAAGACCTGATGAGGTGCTATATCAATTGCAAGGATTATTATTATTATCACTATACTCCGTGAACACTGGATAAACCCTCTGGGAGGCTACCCCGAGTGAAGGGTGCTGTATAAACACAAGTTGTTGTTGTATGTCTATGAGACTGAGATTTTTTTTCTCTTCTCTCCCCTCAACCAACACCCCCCCCACCACCCACACGATGCCCAGAATCGAGAGGAGAGAAGACTGCGGTGCCCGGGAAGGATGACCAGGCAGCTCTGGTGAACCAGGACAGTGAAGCATCTGATGATGAGTTGCTGTCTCTGTCCAGCCAGCACAGCGCTGCCAGCACTGAGCGACTGCAAAGCACGCCCAAAGGAGGCCGTCGGCAAGAGCCCCCGCTCCCCCCGGCCCAGGAGAGCGTGGACCTACTGGGGCTGAACGGGGGCCCCGGGGTCACCGAGGGGCCTGGGACCCCAGCCCAGGGCCGGCCACCGCAGACCAACTCGGACCTGCTCAGCGACCTGTTCGGCAGCACCTCCTCCCTCCCCTCAGCACAGGGCGGTGGTGGGGGTGGGGGGGCTCCAGGCTCGGCTCACTCCACCCCTCGCAAGTCAGCCGCCTCGGCCTCGCCCTCGCCATCCCCCTCCCCCAGGATCAACGAAGGTAATGCGCCCGGGAGAGAGAGAGAGAGTTCGTGACGCAGTGCAAAGCCCCTGCTCCGTGCCCCCTCACCCGGCCGGGTGGGGAAGGGGAAAGAGACAGCCCGCACCCCAAAAGTCTGCCCTCGCCCTTGGGATAAGTCCTGTAGCTTAATGGTTAGCGCGCTCGCCTTGCAAGCAAGAGGACCAGGGTTCAATTCCCCGGACAGAGCAAAACCTCAGGCAAATTTCCTCTGTTTACATAGCAGTAAGTAGGAACCCTGTTGTTAGTCGATTGGCAGATTGCTTTCTGCAATAATAATCCCTTGATAATAAAATAAAAAGCATGTGCTGTGAAGCACTTTGAGATATCTCAATTGCGTGATAAGACGCTACATCAAATGCAAGGATTATTATTATTATTATTATCCGTGCCTCAGATACCGGAGTATAGCCACTATGGCTGTGATGTTGGTAAACTCTATGCTTGATGTAACTATTGGTGCCTCCATTCCCTGCACTTCCACACCCCCCGCCACCCCGCAGCACCCCACCCTCTCCTGCTCTCACGCTGCCCACTCCCACCCTTCATTCCACAACCCCCCCCCCCACACAGCCCTGCCCGCTCACGTGTCTGTCAGCATCGGACCGCGGTTCCTTTCTCACTGATGATTCCGCTCTTGCTGTTATGTGGAGAGAGGCTGAAGGTATTCTCCTTTCGCGCTCTGGGACCCTACCCTGCATGGGGTGCTGTATAAATACAAGTTGTTGTTGTTTCCCAGGCTCCGCATTTGATCCCTTTGACTCGCAGCCCAGGCCCGGTGGGCAGGATTTACTGGGAGTGTTCCTGAACCGGAGCGGAGCAAGCTCGCCCGTCACACAGCCGGACCCCTTCCTGCCCCCACCAGCTCGCACCCCGTCCCCCACTCCCCCAACCTCCGGCTCTGATCCCTTTAACATGGGTAAGGATTGTATACCCTACCTCCCCCTTCCAACAAATAAAACATTCCAGGTTGGTGTTCCTCCCACCGTTGTCCATTGCCTCCGGCAGGCATTCCTGAGGGCTGAAATTCCTCTCTTTGCCTTTAAAAACTTTGTTTAACATTGGGGCAAGGAATTTTCCCACTCAGCTCCTGATAACCTTGAAAGCCGAAGCCCTAACGGGTAGGGTGGTCATAACTGGACAAGCAGTATCAATGGCAAGCTGGTTAGACTCCAGCAGTAACCTACCAACACACGCTCTGGGGTCCCCAAGCCTTGGCTCCTGCTACCCTGCACCTAATGTTTTTCAGAATTAGGTAAGCAGGAAGCGTCCCTCCAGGGAGAGAGAGAGAGAGAGCGCATTCCATTCCAACAATCTATCGCTGGGATTTCCGTGTGCAGGTTGGATGCATGGAAATCTCGGTTAAATCTTGGGTAATCTTAAGCACGGTGATGGGTGTCCTGGTGTCAATCTCAGGTTAAATTGTTCATTCCCTTCTTGGCTTAAAATTTTCGATTGGGGAGTGCGGGGCTTGGTCAGCTGAGTCTGGCGTGTGTGGCGGGACCAGAGTTGGGGGGCGGGGGTCTGGTGAGACACATTTCTTCAGAAAAGTCCTCGTAAGGGGGAGTGTAACGCCTTGATTTTACTCCTAAACCAGGCAGAGTGTCTCCCGTTCTACCCGGCGTTCCCACCGTCTCCATCCAGCAGGATCTGATGGGAGGCTGGGGGCCTGGGGGATCCAGTGCCCACGCGGGGTCTGGCCCCTGGCCGAGCCGCAGCGCCCACACAGGTAATGTTGGGCAAAATGTTGGGCAAGTTTCCTTACTCCACACGTTTCTGCTTACCTAGCAGTAAGTAGAAACCCAGTTGCTGATAGATTGGCCGAGTGCTTTCCAGGAGGTAATAAAAACATTTTTTTTTAAAAAAAACACTCTTACCTCACAGCCCTGCAAATTTTTCCTTTTTAAGTACGTATCCAATTCCCTTTTGAAAGCTATTATCGAATCGGCTTCCACCAGGCAGTGCCTTTCCAGACCGTAACAACTCTCTGAGTAAAAGAATTCTTCTCGTCTCCCCTCTGGTTCTATTATCAATTATCTTAACTCTGTGGCCTCTGGTTACCGACCCACTTACTCGCCACAGGATACAGTTTCTCACTTTCTACTCCCTTATAAAATCCAAATCCCTTATCATTTCTAACACCATTACCAGTTGTTGATGTCGATTACCAAGTTGCACTGTTTGCTTCTCCTGCCAGGCGGGATTGGGGGTGGCAGTCGCTCAGCCAACACCAGCCCCACCAGCTCCGTGCACAGCACTCCCACCCACCAGCCCAAGCCACAGACACTGGACCCCTTCGCTGACCTGGGGGGACTGGGTGCCAATTTAACAGGTAAACTCTTGACGGGTTCTCTGTGAAATGGAGGGACCAGCTGGATGTGCATGGAGCAGGGAATGGGATGGTGGAGAGCTCCAGTGGGGGAGCCAGCACCAGCAGGGACACCATGGGTAAATGGGCTCCTGCTGGGATGTAATGTCTCACTCTTGCCTGTAGGGGGCTCTACATTTTCCAGCAAGCCCACCACCCCCACAGGCACGGCGAGTGGCTCCTTCCAACCCATGGGGTCTCCGCAGAGGCAGTCTCCTCAGCCAATGGGAGGCGGCTCCTGGCAGCAGGGGACGGGATTCGGGTGGCAACAGGGGGCATCGTCGTCGTGGCAACAGTCTCCAGCCAAGCCCCAGCCGGTACCCCAATCCTCACCCCAGAACAGACCCAACTATAACGTCAGCTTCAGCGGTGTGATGGGGGCGCGGGAGGAGCGCGGACAGCGCCCACACCCTCCCGGATTTGGTAAGTGTGCGGTAACTGGGCATTTATTGGTGGATGGGGTGGGGGGGGCGGGGGGGTAAGTTACCACAAGGGGCTATTATGGTACTGTGGTCAGGACCACAGCAAGAAACCACAGCCTTGGCGGTCCATAGAGTTCCTCTGTCAATTGCCTTTAACTGGCTACTGCGTTTCACCAACAAGGTAGACGGTCACTGCACTTTACAGTATATCCTGGGAAGCGCTTTGATGAGCCTCAACAACGTGATAAGGCGCGATATCAAATGCAAGGATCATTATTATTTCCCCCACCCCACCGTTGTGTCGGTGTTTTCGCTGCCACTCAGCTCCTGTTAACCCTCCAAGCCAAAGCCCTGATGTGTAGTATGTTCCTCGCTGGACAAGCAGCGGGAAAATATAGCAATATCAAGGATTAGCTGTGCAGTTTTACGTGGTTAGAATACCCAGATGCACACTCCAAGTCTTGGCTACTTATCGAATGGCTCGAGCAGCTGAATGGCCTACTCCTTTTCTTGTGTTCCCTCACTACCGTCTCTTGGTTAATTTCAGGAACTCGGCCCAAGATGGCTGACAGTAACTTCGATGACCTGCTGTCCAGCCAGGGCTTTGCCTCGCAGAAAGACCGCAGAGGCCCCAAGACCATCTCGGAAATGAGGAAAGAGGAGATGGCGAAAGATATGGACCCTGAAAAACTAAAGGTGGAAAAAAAATAGTTGTCTCTTTGTCCGTGCTTTCAGCCTCTCTGCCCCCACCCTTTGGAACTGCATCCCACCATCCCTTCATCTCGCTCCCTTTCTTGCCTCCTTCAAGGCACGACTCAAGACCCTACTTTTCGACCGTGCCTTCAGCCGCCCTCCTTTCCTCTCTGCCCTCCTTCATCCCAACCCTGTCCCCCCCGACACTCGAGTCCTGATCCCCGACTGTTCAGCGACTATTCCCCCAGTGTGTGATAGCCACTGGCTATGAGTGTAACTTATGTGTCTGAGCTGCAATGGTCCCGGTGGATTCCCATAACTTAGTGGCTACAGCACTCGCTTCGCAAGCGAGAGGACCTGGGTTCAATTCCCGGACAGGGCGAAACCTTAGGCAAGTTTCCTTACTCCACAGGTCTCTGTTTGCCTAACAGTAACTAGGAACCCAGCTGTTAGTCGATTGGCTGATCGCTTTCCAGGAGTAATAATCCATCCAAAATAATTATATAATAATTATTTATCTATCACAGTATATTATGTGAGAAGCGATTTGAGACGTCTCAAGGATGTGATGAGACGCTGTATCAAGTGCAAGGATTATTATTATTATTATTATAATTTCAGCTGCTGGACTGGATCGAGGGGAAGGAGAGGAATATCCGGGCTCTGCTCTCCACGCTGCACACTGTGCTGTGGGAGGGGGAGACCAAGTGGAAGGTGGTGGGAATGGCAGATCTCGTTACTCCGGATCAGGTGAAGAAAGTCTACCGGAAAGCTGTGTTAGTGGTGCATCCAGACAAAGTAAGTGCTTTGACTCCCGGAATACTGGCACTGAGAATCTGTTTGGGGTCAACTCAACGGAAGCCAATTCCATATTCCTGCAGCTGTTGCAAAGCCCTTGCCTTTGCCATTGGGATCTTTTTAATGGGAAGCGTTGATTATGTAACGCTTTTCTGGCTTTGTTTTTCATTTTCTTTCTACTTTTGGAATGTCCCTTAGTGTAAGGGATTAGAGCCTCGCCTCGCAAGCGGGTCCGATTCCCGGGTGGGACGAAACCTTGTACAAGTTTCTTTACTCCACACGCCTCTGCTTACCTAGCAGTAAGTAGGAAACCGGTTGTTAGTCGATTTATTAAAAAAAAAACCCCGATCCCTTAATCATTTGGTCGCTTAATCTCCGACTGTTTATGGGATACTGCTGTACGCAATTTCGCCCACAAAATAGTCAATTCATTTTATATGAAGCGCTTTGAGAATTCCCGAAAACGTGATAAGGTGTTATATCAAATGCAAGGATTATTATCTTATTTTGCTGCAGGCCCGAGATCATTGATAATAGCGTTTATTGAACTCTCTGAGACGTTACTCTGCACTACATAAATCCAAGATGTTGTTAATGTCTCTCTCTCTCTCGCTCTCTCTTTCTCTCCTCTCCCATCTGCAGGCCACTGGTCAGCCATACGAACAATACGCCAAGATGATTTTCATGGAACTGAATGACGCCTGGTCAGAATTTGAGAACCAGGGTCAGAAACCTCTGTATTAACATCCTGCTGCTAATGTTCCCTAATTGCATTTCTGTGTTGCCGGTTAATTCTCTGTAACGTGTGCTGAACGTAAGATTTCTTTCCTTTTTTCCCTATTTTTATTTTAGCTTTGTCGGTGTACAGCGTTCCTGTTCGGTAACTCTCTCTCTCTCTCTCTCTCTCTCTCTCTCCATCTCTCTGCCTCACTCATTCTTTCTTATTTTGTATTTGGTCAGCCGGGTGCCTGACCCATGCCAAAATCCATCACTGTGCTTAAGAGTATCTAAACCAGACTTAATATCGTGAATCCCACCGAATTCCCAGGTATTGGATTGGAATGGAATTTGCACCCATTCGCCCCCAACCCCCTCCCCCAACCTAGAGGTCACATCCTGCTTACCTAATTCCCGAAAATATTAGGCGCAGGTCGGCAAAAGCCACGGCTTGGTGACCCATAGTGTGCTTTGGAGTCTAACCAGCTAAAACAACATAGCTTGCCCGTTGAGAGCACTGCCTGGCAAGCTTTCCTGCTGTTTGTCCACCTAGGATTACCGTACCCGTTAGGGGCTTTGGCTTGCAGGATTAGCAGGAGCTGAGTGAGACGATTAGCTGCCCCCAGTGCCCTTCCAAGTCCTGCCGACGTGCTGGGCTGTGCTGCCATTAAGCAGTGCCCTGGAGTAGCCCTGGTCCAGGAACTGCGGGGGGAGGGAAGGAGCATAAGTGGGAGCTACAGCCCCAGCCAGTTCCTGTTGAGTATTTTCCGAACTCTTGTTTTCCAGTTTGTGTGTGTGAGATGAGATGCCTGGATAGTCTCCTTGCCTCAACTGCCCTCCCACCCCCACACCTCTCTCTCTCTCTCTCTCTCTGAAATGCATTGCATGTGGTTTTGAAAAGTCTCCTCTTTGTTGTTGTTCCCCCACCCCGTGCAATGTAAAGTGTTATTAATTGCTGGACGATGTAACATTAGCAGACGGACAGAAGACTGTTAGACTAACCTAGTAATGGTTAGTTTGCTAACCGCTCGGTGAGCAGTGTGAGATTACGTTTGCCGGTTGCTAAATTTACCGGGTGGACACTGGCCCCTTTGAATCTCCTGACACAGTGATTTCCCCCCACCCTGTTTCCTTAAAAACACTCCTGTGTTCCGAACTAACTAAAATACACAGTCACTCCTCCGCTGCAAAGTGTATCCTGTGAAGCACTTTGAGACCTCTCGACGACATGATAAGTTGTTATATCAAATGCGAGGATTATTATTATTATTATTATTATTGTTAAGTCTAGAGAGAGTCTTGTGTTTTGTGGTGGAGCACTCACAATAATGGAGTGATTACAGAGCACAGAGTTACTCTGACACCTGCAAAGTGAGGGGCAGGGGCTAGAGTGACAGTGTAGTGCAGACAGTGCAGACAGCACTTGGGTTATGCAGTGAACTTGCCGCTCCAGAGAGAGCTGCTAAGTTCATTTTTTCTTATGCAAATCTTTCCATTTTGTTTACATGTTTTGAAGACACTTTATTCAGTTTTGCAGAGAGGTTGAAGCGACCACTGTTTTGGTTCGTGCACAAACAAGCACCCATTTACGTACTCAGCCGTTCGCCTGGTGGGCTGTATGGGCAGACGCGTTAAAATGAACCATTTCACTTTCGATGCCCGGGAGATGCTGAGGTGGGCTGTTCTTGGTGAACTCTTTTAGTGGTGAGGGGGGGTGGGGGGGTGTTGTGGAGTCCTGTAGCGTAGTGATTAGAGCGTTCGCCTCGCAAGAGAGGATTTGGGTTTGATTCCCGGGCAGGGCGAAACGTTAGGCAAGTTTCCCTACTCCACATGCCTCTGTTTACTTAGCAGTAAGTAGGAACCCGGTTGTTAGTCAATTGGCGGATCGCTTTTATGGTGGGTAAAAAAATTTTTTGGTAGCTCAATCCATGACTGTTTGTGGGACAAATGCTGTATGCATTTGGCTGCCACATTTCGCCCACAGAATTCACTTTACAGTATATTCTGTGAATCTCTTTGAAATGTCTTGAAGACATGATGAGGCTCTTTATCAAATGCAAGGTTATTATTATAACCCCACAGGGAGTGTGTTGAGTTTCTGATGCAATCTGTAATTGCTCGTCTGTCGTTTTCCCCCCCCCACCACCCAACCCCCCCACCACCACCACCAAGAAGTTATTTGAAATGTGATGATTGAGAAACGATGTCTGAGAAACGAGGTCATTGTCCTCATTCCACCTTGTACATAAATCCTGTCTCTTGCCTGTAACATGGACTAAAATAAACCTGAAGCATTATTGCTGGTGTGGTGCATGTGTCCTTTTTCCAGATCAAAGGTTTCAATAACAACAAATCGCATTTACACAGCACCTTTCATGTCGGGAGGATGTCCCCAGTTGCTAGACCGTGAAGAGTTTGCACCTGAACTGGGGGTTAGGTCAAGATGAGTGGAGGTGGGAAAATGACCGAAGATGCAGTCAAGGAGGAGGGAGTGGAGGGCTTTAAAAGTGAGAAGGATCTCAAACGCTATCCTCTAGGGGAATGGGGGGGGGCAGTCGAGTCGGGTGAGGATGGGGGTGATCAGTTTATGGGAGAGGACACGAGCTGCAGAGTTCTGATTATCTTCAGCTTGTGGAGCGAAGAGTTGGGAAGTCTGATGAGCAGAGAGTTAGCATCGTCAAGCCTGGAACCAATGAAAGTGACTTCCTTTGGATGAGATGTCAGCAGCAACATATACAGAATTCATATACAGAAGTGTCCTATACTTAGGAGATCTTGGAGCTCTTCACAGAAAAAAACAAGGTCTAAAAGTGTGTGCTTGTTCAGATAACAACGTGTATTTATTTAGAAGCCCTCACGCAGAGCGATTGAAATGGATGTTAAAAATCCTTGTGACGGTGTCGGCAAGAGTTTCTCTCTCTCTCTCCCGATGTCTGGGTCAAAAACATTCCCCCCACCCCCCCCCCCCCCCACTCCCCACAATAAAATCGCTGGCTCACTTCATGGGACATCCCTGCGTTTGCCCGCAAAAAAACGCAGTCATTACACTTTACGGCCGTGGATTTCCACATCCGCCGTATATCGACGTAACAAAATATTTATAACATTCACCTTTTTTTTTTGGGGGGGGGGAGGGAAAAAAAATAAAAGAACAATTTGGTCGCTCCGATCCACGGCTCGTTTGCGGGGGGACGCCGCTTCGCGCAGCCGGCCGGCGCGTTTATTTTGCCCGCAAAATACGCGGCCAACAATTGACTTTGCGGCACGCAACCTGCGAGGCGCCCGCGACACGTCTCGGAAGCCGCGATAAGGCGCCGTATCAAATCGCAAGGATTATTATTATTATTATTATTTATTATTTATTATTATTATGGAGTCCTGTAGCTCAGTGGTTAGAGCACTCGCTTTGCCAGTGAGAGACCTGAGTTCAATTCCAGGCAGAGGGCGAAACCTTGGGCAAGTTTCCTTACTCCACACAGAGCCTAATAATAATCCTCCAAAACCCAAAACAATAATAAATTGGTCATTTTCAATCCATGACTGTTTGTGGGACATTGCTGTGCGCAATTGGCTGCCGCGTTCGCCCACAAATATACAGTCAATTCACTTTACAGTGTGTCCTGTGAAGCGCTTTGGGACGTCCTCCCGACGTGAAAAGCGCTATATCAAATGCAAGGATTATTATTATTATTTATTATTATTTATTATTATTATTATTATTTATTATTATTAATCCGTCTGTTTTATAGGTACCGCACATCCTGCAAAACCCTTTCAGACCGCCCTGACCCTCAACCTCTGAGATTACGTGTACATTTAATTACTAATGTAATTGCTATATTTACATTTAATTACAGTTTATTATCCGCCTCTGATCTGCGCCCCTTCAGCCAATCAGCAGCGGCTCTGCGGCAGCTGCCGCGCGCTCATTGGCCGTCCCGCCGCACGCTGCCCTCCCATTGGCTCGCTCTGTCAGCCCCGCCCCCCCACCCCCCGCGGTGACGGCGGTGATTGGTCGCCGCGATCCTGGGCCTCCCATTGGCCCGCGTCCTGGGGCGGGGCCGCTGATTGGTTGCGCGGGCAGGGAGTGAGGGGGGGGGAGAAGAGGCTGGAAAATGGCGGGGATCAAAGGTAAGAGAGCGACACCGAGCGTCAGTCCCGGCCCTGGGCGATGACTCGATCACGGCTGACCCCCCCCCCCCCCCCACCGACACACTCACACCCCCCCCCCCCGGGAGCGACACACTCCCCCCCCCCCCCCCCCCGCCTCAGTGTCTGTGTGTGTCGTCAAAACCCTCCACAGACCTCGGCCCCAGACACACACACACTGAGGTCCAGACACACACACACACACGCAGACACTGAGGTCCAGACACACACACACAGACACTGAGGCCCAGACACACACACAGACACTGAGGTCCAGACACACACACACAGACACTGAGGCCCAGACACACAGACACTGAGGCCCAGACACACAGACACTGAGGTCCAGACACACACACACAGACACTGAGGCCCAGACACACACACAGACACTGAGGTCCAGACACACACACACAGACACTGAGGCCCAGACACACAGACACTGAGGCCCAGACACACAGACACAGACACTGAGGCCCAGACACACACACAGACACTGAGGTCCAGACACACACACACAGACACTGAGGCCCAGACACACAGACACTGAGGCCCAGACACACACACACACACAGAGGCCCAGACACACACACACACAGACAGACACTAAGGCCCAGACACACAGACACTGAGGCCCAGACACACACACACACAGACACTGAGGCCCAGACACACACACACAGACAGACACTAAGGCCCAGACACACAGACACTGAGGCCCAGACACACACACACACACAGACACTGAGGCCCAGACACACAGACACTGAGGCCCAGACACACACACACACACTGAGACACTGAGGCCCAGACACACACACACTGAGGCCCAGACACACACACACACACACACACACACTGAGGCCCAGACACACAGACACTGAGGCCCAGACACACACACACACACACAGAGACACTGAGGCCCAGACACACACACACACACACACACACACACACTGAATAATAATAATCCTTGCATTTGATATAGCGCTTTTCACGTCGGGAGGACGTCCCAAAGCGCTTCACAGAACACACTGTAAAGTGAATTGACTGTATATTTGTGGGCGAACGCGGCAGCCAATTGCGCACAGCAATGTCCCACAAACAGTCGTAGATTGAAAATGACCAATTTATTATTGTTTTTGGTTTTGGAGGGATTATTTATTAGGCTCTGTGTGGAGTAAGGAAACTTGCCCAAGGTTTCGCCCTCTGCCTGGAATTGAACTCAGGTCTCTCGCTTGCAAAGCGAGTGCTCTAACCACTGAGCTACAGGACTCCACAGGACTGAGGCCCAGACACACAGACACTGAGGCCCAGACACACAGACACTGAGGCCCAGACACACACACACACACACACTGAGGCCCAGACACACACACACACTGAGGCCCAGACACGCAGACACTGAGGCCCAGACACACACACACACAGACACTGACGCCCAGACACACACACAGACACCGAGGCCCTGACACACGCACACAGACACTGATGCCCAGACACACACACACACACAGACAGTGAGGCTCAGACACACACACACAGACACTGAAACCCAGACACACACACAGACACATTGAGGCCCAGACAAGAACACTGAGGCACGGACACACTGAGACACAGATACACTGAGGCACATACTCTTGAGGAACAGACACAGACTACGCCCTGGACACTCCTTCATTCCATGTTTACTTGTACATTCACTGCACTTGAAAGCAGTTCCCGGTGAAGCTGAGATGTTTCGAGGTTATGTTTTGCTCAACCAGGTGTCTTGACACAGGCGGAAACCCATCACCATGTTTAAAAATATCCAAGCCAAGCTGAGATTCCCATGCATCCCACCTACACATGGACATTTTGAGATACGACTATGAAAATGCATAATAATAATAGTCCTTGCATTTGATGTAGCACCTCATGTTGTTGAAACATCTTAAAGCGCTTCACAGAATCTACTGTAAAGTGAATTGACTGTATAATTTGTGGGTGAAACGCAGCAGCCAATTTGCACACAGCAGTGCCCCACAAACAGTCGTGGCCAAATTATTTGTTCTTCTGAGGGATTATCACCCCCCAGTTAGTGATCTGCCAATTAACCGGCTTCCTACTTCCTGCTAGGTAAACAACAACAACAACAACTTGTACTTATATAGTGCCCTCCATGCAGGGTAGCGGCTTAACAGTGGTGGAGCCTGGCTCCGAGCCGGTGGGGGAGAGGTGGTCGTAAGCACAGTTGAAGTGCAAGGTTTTCAGGCAGGACTTGAAAAAGGGGAGAGAGGGAGCAAGTCAGAGGGATTGAGAGAGAGTGTTCCACAGTTTTGGGGTGTAGTGGGTGAAAGCGCGACCTCCAATGGTGGGGCGGAGAGTGCAAGGGATGAGCAGGAGGCAGGTGTCAGTTGAGTGGAGGTGCCGGGTGATGGATTGAGGAGTGGGAGGTCAGTTAGGAAGGTGCCAGAGAGTGAAGGGATTTGAACACAAGTGTGAGGATCTTGAAGTCAATCTGTTCGGTGATGGGGAGCGAATGGAGCCTGGCCAGAATTGGCGAGATGTGGGCACCGAGTTTGGTCCGATTCACTTTGTGTCAGAGCTCTGAACGAGCTGGATCTTTTGAATAATGGAAGCTGGGGAGATCGAGGAGGAGTGCGTTTTGAGTAATCCAAGCGGGAGGTGACAAACATGAACGAGAGTTTCGGCTGCATTTGGGGTAAGGCATGGTCGGAGGCAGGCAATGTGGCGGAGATGGAAGAAGATGGTCCTGGTCAGGGAGTCAAACCGGACGCCTAGATTGCGGACTGGCTCGGTGAGCCTGAGGGAGAGCCCAGGGAGGTTGAGGAGTTTAGATTCGCAGGAGTGAAGACGTTGACAGGAGCCAAACACGGGTTTGTGGAGTAAAAAAACTGGCCTAAGGCTTCGCACCGCCCGGGCGGGACTCAAACCCGGGTCCTCTCGCTTGCAAGGCGAGTCCTCTAATCAACATGCTGCAGTGAGAGATGTCGCGAAGACGTGCTAAGGTGCTATATCGAATGCAAGCATTATTATTATTATTACAGGACTCCACTTTGGCTGAAGCCCTTTGAGCTGTCACTATGAAAATGGATGCTCTTTCTTTCTCTTTATTCTCTCTATTTTTTTCTCTTTGCTTTCCTTGGATCCTTTCCTTCCTTCAGGAGAGGGAGTGTTGCAGAGAGCAATGCCTTTGGCCTGTGTTGACCCACGGCAGGCATTGGCTCCGTGGCAGATTCAGTGTTGCACTAGATGGCATTGCAGGACAGATGTTGGGACTCTACGCCTCTCCCCCCCCCCCCCCCCCCCCCCGCCCCGAATGGGCAGCTCGTCAAAAAGCTCGAAATCTCTGTTTCCTTGGAAACCAGTTCTATTAAAAGAATCCCGAGGATGGGCTGACGTGGGCTTTGTCTGTGCGTGACAGACCCTAACCTCAGCCAAAGTCACTATCTTGCAGAAATCTTTTCCACATGCACCTCTGTGTGTTTGCTGGTTATCTCTCCCTGGGTAGCTTATCACGTGTCTTGCCTAAATAAGTAAAATTTAATAACCTAATTCTTGCCTTTTTCCTTTTTTTAAATTAAGGGATTCATTTAGATGCCTTTTGATTCAGATGGACGTTTTAAGGGATTCCCCCCCACCACCCCCCCCCCCCCACCCCCGCCCCACTACTGTGTTCAAATAACAGTACCATTTTGCTCCAATTTCATTTGTTTAATATAATAATCCTTTCATTTGATATAGTGCCTCATCCCATTGTTGAGACATCTCAAAACTGCGTAACAGAATATACTGTAAAATTAATTGTGTATCTTGTGGGAGAAATGCAGGAGCCAGTTGCGCAGAGCGGTGTCCCCCCAAACAGTTGTCGACTGAGTGACCAAATTATTATTATTTTTTCGAGGCAATTATTATCCCCGGAAATGGATCCGCCAATCGACCAGCAACTGGGTTCCTACTTACTTACTTTCTACCCCCATCCTATGAAACCACGTTCCTTTTGCCTCGCTCCCTCACTTGCCTCCTTCAAGGCGCGGCTCAAAACCCTCCTCTTCGACCGAGCCTTTGGCCACCCTCCCTGCCCTCCACCTTCCCCGATCCCGAACCCCAGCTCGGGTCCAAATCCCTGACTGTCCAGCGCGTTGGAATGTCCCCCCGACCTGAAAGGTGCAATACAAATGTAATTTTGCTAAGAAACGTGCCGAAGGTTTCCCCTGAATCCGGGAATCGGATCCATATCCTCATCAAAGAACAGTTCCTACGCTGTCTGACATAACAACTATTTAATCGATATTCAAAAGGAATTAAGTTCATAAATCTGCTTGGGTTTAGCTAGGGAAAATATCCTGCTGTAATCTTTACAAGATTAAACTAGCTCATTTTTTATAAAGAAATGCCATTTCCAAATAACCTGCATATCCTTTGGCAAAGGGTAAGGCTCTCACAAAACCCAGAGATTGGAGAGGGAAGCGGGAATGATTTGAGAGGACGTGCTAAGGTGCTATATTATTGTAAGCAGGTTGACTGACGCCGGGGTTTGTACCGTGTTGGAGATTACCCTGCCATGATCTGTCTGGCAGCTTGTGTTTAATGTGCAATTAAAAGCCCATCGACTCGAGTTGGAACTTTGCAAGTGCAAAGCAGCGGCGTGGGCTTTCAGAGTGCCTCGCGGTCCCTTTGTACCCTTTGCACTGGTTACTTCAAAGGCCTTGTTGGCTAATATCGTGACAATGGAGTGGGGAGATGGAGCTTAAGCAATGCAGTGAGTTTTAATTAGCTCTTATGGAGTCCTATAGAATATTGGTTAGAGCACTCACTAGCGAGAGCAGCCGGGTTCTTAGGCAAATTTCCTTACTCAACATGCCCCTGTTTACAGTAAGTAGGTAGCAGTAAGTAGGAAGCCAGATGTTAGTTGATTGGGAGATTGTTTTCTGGGGGAGTAGTAAAAAAAATTGGTCACTCAATCCAATACTGTGTGCGGAACAGTGCTGCGCACAATTGGCTGCCGCGTTTCGCCCACAAAATATACAAAATATCAACGATGTGATACGGCGCTATATCAAATATATATGTGTGTGTGTGTCAAATATAAAAAATATATCAAATCAAAATAAATCAAATATAATAAAAGCATTACTATTATATCACTGAAGTAGCATAAAATGTGGTTCACCATTCATTATAAGTATAAGCTGAACCTGGGCACTCAAACTACATAAACTACAGCACAAGAGAAGCTTCATTGCAGCTAACTACTATAATTCCATTTCCCTGTTTTTCCCCCCTGGGCCTTTTTATATATCTCTTCAAATGTTTATCCAATTTTCTTCTAAATGGAATTGTTTTAGCTTTAGTAGCTACTTACACTCTTAACAGTCCTCAGCGTGAAAATGTCTCTTCTAACTTCCCACTTCACTCTCCCACCCAGTCACAATCCTGAGCTTATGCTCCCTTGCTGCTGATTCATCAGCCAGGGTGAAGAATATTTCACGTTGCATCCCTTCACAACCTTTCAGAGTATTCAATGACAATAATAATAATCGTTGGATTTGATATAGTGCCTCATTGCGTCTTTTGCACAGCAGTGTCCCACAAACAGTCGCGGACTGAGTGACCAATTTATTATTATTATTTTGAAGGGATTAATACCCCTGGAAAAGCGATTCACCACTTGACTAACAACCGGGTTCCTATATTTAATGCTAGGTAAACAGAGGCGCGTGTGTGTGGAGTAAGGAAACTTGCCCAACGTTTTGCCCAGTCAGGAATCAAACCCAGGTCCTCTCGCTTGCGAGGCAAGTGCTCTAACCACTACGCTACAGGACTCCACGTTGAAGGCTTAAATTCCCCCTTAATATCTGTGCTAGTCAAAAGACCCTGAATTTTTTAAAGCTTTTCTACTTATTTGACCATCCACCCGTCTTGGCTGTCATCCTCAGCTCTAGTGCCAAGCCAGTGTTGTTTATTGCCTTGAGAAATCCTCCCGACATGAAATGCGCTTTGCAAGTGTAAATTTGTATTGTTTGTAGTCCCATCTCCCAATCCCCATCTCAGTAACCTCGAATGGATGCAAACTGCTGCATTCTCATGTACTGATTGAAGCTTACAGGCTATTGCTGTTGAGTGTAGTTGCTGCTTTTGTTGAGAATCAGGGCAGCTGAATTGTGCAGAGTAAGATCCCAAAACAGCCATGTGGTCAGCGACTAGTTTATCAGCAATCTAGATAGTCACCATCTGGAGTTCTGTAGCGCACTTGCCTCGTAAGCAAGAGGATCTGGTTTGATTCCCCGACAGAGATAAGCATTAGGCAAGTTCCTTACTCCACGCCTCTGTTTACCTCGCAATAATTAGGAGGAACTCAGTTGTTAGTTGATTAGTGGATAGCATTTCCGGGGGTAATAATTCCTTCAAAAAAATATAATAATTTGGTCAGTCAATCCACGACTGTTTTTCGGACACTGCTGTGTATTGGCACCCGCGTTTCGCCTACAGTCAATTTACTTTACAATATATTCTGCAAAGTGCTTTGAGATGTGATAAGGCGTTCTAGCAAATGCAAGGATTATCATTATCTGTGCGTTACCACCATCCTCCCCACCCCCCCAATCTGCTTTCAGCAATCACGATGGTTAATGAAGTAATGATACTCCATTACTGATATTACTCCAGTACCCATTTGCAGGAGCCTGTGGATTTCAGTAGGATTCTCAGCATGGGTTCAGCTCAGTGATGCTGTCTTTATGTGTTTATTACCGCAAAATCAGGAATAGCTCCCGTTGAAAGTTAATCGATGATACAATGTGCAACGTCACAATAACACCACAAGATCTATTCAAGCGCAAACACTGGGTTAATATTTCTGACTGAAGGACGGCAACTTCCTCACCCCTGTATCAGTCAGGACTTTGAGGTAAAGTCCCGATGTGGGGTTTAACCCACGTTCTACGTCAACCCCTTTTGCCATCTTCAACAGAGGCAAATTGCCAACAACAGTGAAAAGCTTGGCATCAGCTGGGTTGTTTTTCTGCAGCCTCCAGATGCTACTAATTTAGGTCTAGTCTGCTTGGTGATTCAAGTGGATACGAAGGGGCCCTGTAGCCCCCTTTCTCCCGGTTCTCCTGGCTTAGTGGTGGAGTCCTGTAGCTCAGTGGTTAGAGCACTCGCCTCGCAAGCGAGAGACCTGGGTTCGATTACCAGCATGGCGAAATGTTGGGCAAATTTCCTTAGTCCACATGCCTCTGTTTCCCTAGCAGTAAATAAAAACCCAGTTGTTAGTCGATTGGCGGATCGCTTTTCCGGGCGTAATAATTCCTTCAAAAAAAATTGGCCACTTCAATCCATGACTGTTTGTGGGACGCTGCT
Source organism: Callorhinchus milii (assembly GCF_018977255.1). Taxonomy (NCBI): domain Eukaryota; kingdom Metazoa; phylum Chordata; class Chondrichthyes; order Chimaeriformes; family Callorhinchidae; genus Callorhinchus; species Callorhinchus milii. The sequence goes on along the minus strand of NW_024704746.1, from coordinate 3,668,684 downwards.
CTGCGCAATTGGCTGACACGTTTCACCCACAAAATATACAGTCAATTCACTTTACAGTATATTCTGTGAAGCGCATTAAGACGTCTCAAAGACGTGATAAGGCGTATATTAAATTCAAGATTATTATTATTTTCCCTCCTCATCCAAAATGTACTCCAAAAAATTCTTATTAACCAGCTTCTCATCTCAGTGCAGCACCTCACTAAAGCGGATGAGCTACCACATCTGCCTCCGAGACAACATTCACGTTGTTTCTAATTCATTTTATCCAGTCAAAGTGCTCCCAAGATGTGTCTTTTGTGAGAGGCCCTGTACAACTGTGAGTACAGTGGTGTCCTGGAAAACCCATTCAGCCTGACTTTACAGGTGCAGTGTTCAATTTCCTGCAGCTCCATTGCTAAGTGCCCTTTGTATATAAAATATAACACACACTCTCAGCTCAGTGGCCTCTTCCCCTGCTGTTAACGTTCTTTGGTTCTTCATTGCTTTGTAATCTTCCTCACCCCTTTGTGTTACAGCTCTGGTTGGCTTGTCATTCAGCGGTGCCATTGGCTTGACATTCCTTATGTTGGGATGTGCCCTTGAACAGTACGGGTAAGTTTCCAAACGTGGACTGTACCTCTTTGAGCTCACAGTCTAGGCTGACACTAGACAGTCTAGTCTGACACCAGCGCACTACTGGAGGGAGAGACACATTGTCAGAGTCCCTATCCTTTGGATGGGACTTTAAACCTTGGTCTCACTTGTTTCTGCTCAGACAGACTTATTAATGATCCAGTGACATTTTTGGAAAAGGGAAGAGAGTTTCTCCCAGCGAACATTCTCTTGATGGGCGAACATTCTCTTGATTAGCCAGTTATTTGCCCCACAGCAGTTGGTGCGTGGTGCTTTTGCCTAAATAAAACAATCCCTACAACAACAGCAACTTGGATTTATGTAGTGCCCTTCACGCCGGGGGCTTTCCCAAGCGCTTTACACTATTCCAAGAAGTGCTACAAACCAGTATGACACGAAAAGCCACTATAAAAATGCGTATTCAATTTTGAACCCAATTAATAATAAAACGGTGATTGGTCAAATTCAATGGGAATGGCTGGAAGCAAAGTGGGAACTGCCTGTGGGTCTCTGGTTTCTAGTCTAACCCTCTGCCTTTGCCGCAGGGTTTACTGGCCTCTCTTCGTGCTGATCTTTTACTGCCTGTCGCCCATCCCGAGCTTCATCGCGCGGAGACTGGGGGATGACACGGACGCCGCGAGCAGCGCCTGCCGGGAGTTGGCGTATTTCTTCACCACTGGCATCGTAGTGTCCGCCTTCGGGCTGCCGATCATTCTTGCCCGTGTGGATGTGGTGAGTTACACTTCCAGCCGCTTAACTGCCCACTGCCGTTTCCTTCTGTTTTGCCAAAGTTACAAAGTTGGGAGGGCGCAAAGGTTGAGGCCTTTGCACTGTAGCGTAGTGGTTAGTGCACTCGTCTCGCAAGCCAGTGGACCTGAGTTAAATTCCCGCACATGGCAAAATCTTAGGCAAGTTTCCTTACTCCACACTCCTCTGTTTACCTAGCAGTAAGTTGGAACCCGGTCGCAAAGCAATTGCGGATCGCTTTCCGGAGGTAATAATCCCTCCAAAAAATAATAATAATTTGGTCACTCAATCCTCGACTGTTTATGGGACACTGCTGTGCGCAATTGGCTGCCGCATTTCGCCCACAAAAAATATACAGTCAAGTCACATTGCAGTATATACTGTGAAGTGCTTTGAGACAACCAGATTCAGGAATTCTTATTATTATCCTTCACTGCTCCTCTCCGCTGCCAAGATATCCAATGCCTTTACTGTAACGGTGACCAGAGTAACTAGACAGTCCTTGTGCAATAATAATAATAATATAATAATAATAATCCTTGCATTTGATATAGCGCTTTTCACGTCAGGAGGACGTCCCAAAGCGCTTCACAGAACACACTGTAAAGTGAATTGACTGTATATTTGTGGGCGAACGCGGCAGCCAATTGCGCACAGCAATGTCCCACAAACAGTCGTAGATTGAAAATGACCAATTTAATTATTGTTTTTGTTTTTTGGAGGGATTATTATTGTGCAAGGACAGATGGTAGGGGGAGAGGAGGTGGGGTGGGGAGGATGTTCGGATTGGCGGCTGAAGGCTGGTGCTCAGTTTGGGTGTGTTGTGTTACAGATCCGATGGGGAGCCTGTGGGCTGGTGCTGGCAGGCAATGCAGTCATCTTCCTCACCATATTGGGCTTTTTCCTGGTGTTTGGCCGAGGTGATGACTTCAGTTGGGAGCAGTGGTGATTTACCGGAGCTCAAATATCACGACTGTTTGACTGGTATTAAGGTTGAATTTTGTGTCTCTTCCCCCCACCCCCTCCCCCCCCTTCCCCGCCCTTTTTTTTAACAACCTCTCTAGCGCAAAGTGCAATATACAACCCTTTTTTTTATTTTAGCCGTCACGTATTTACCATCAACATTTAGTCTGTAACCCAAAGCTTGGCGGCTGGAGCTTGGTCATCTCGAATGGCGGTAGCCCGAGACTCCAGCGCCCTAGCATTAAATGTGGGGAATGTGCAAAGTGGTTTGTCCTGCCCGCTCACACCTCTATTTGTGTCATTCCGATCGAGAAGAGACAACATTTGAGAGACACTGGGAGAGAGAGAGAGAGAGAGAGAGACTGTTTCCTTGTGGCTGGGACTACACTGGATTTGGTGCAATTCCCAATGTAAACTCAAAACTAACGCCCAAACGTGAGTTTCTTTTTGACTACAGCCTCCTAGGGTGAGGAGCGAGAAAAATAACTGGCGGTGTGACCGTGCTCTGGCTGCCTATCCCAGCGTGTGCCTGTGTACAGTGGGGGGGTGGGCCTGGCTTGGGACCCAGGATGGGACGTCCCAACATGGCGACTGCCCAGCAAACAGGGCAGAAGGGAACAAATCGCCCACACCGTCCATTCACTGCCCCTGACCCTTGCTGCTAGCACAGGCTTGACTTCCAAGACACTCCTTCTGCAAACCTTCTGCAAATTCCTGCCTGTCCCAAATCCAGATGGCTCGAGAGCGAAGGCACACTTTCCCCCTACCCACACCCCCACCCCACACTCTCTAACGATGCTCTCTGATCTCTGAGCCAGTGTCGAGTGGCCATGCAGGCATTTATATGCAGGAAACAAAACCAAACACTCGTTCAAAAAACTAAGCATTAAAAGCCCTAAAAATATCTAGAACTTTTCTGTATTGGATTCCGAATGTTCTGCCCCACCTATTGGTTGTGTGGTACTTCGCTTGTGACCAGTTGCTGAGTTCTGTACAGAGTGTCAATCATTCCTTTCCCCCGTTTATTGACCCGCTCAGTGCACTGTTTCATCGTACCCTTTAGTTAACGCCAAAATATGGGTCATTATAGCGATGATTGCATTTGATATAACATCAAGAGTCACGGAGCACTTCACACATAACTGCTGTAAAGTGCAGTGACCGAGTATTTTATAGACCAATGTTTCAGCCAGTTTGAGCCCGGCGGTGTCCCACAAACAACCATGAAGTGAGTGACCCAATTTATTTGAGGGATTGTCGGCCAGGACACGGTGAGAGAGAAACTCCCTTCTCATATCCCATACGTTGTAGGTTCTTTAACATCCACCTGAACAGGCACAGACTGGATCTCGCTTTAACCCCACATTCAAAGGACGGCGCCTCTGACAATACAGCGCTTCTCCAGTACTGCACTGGAGCGTCAGCCTAGACTGTGAGCTCAAAGTATGAATGCAGCGCTTGAACCCACAACCTAATAGAGCTACTGAACGAGCCATGCAGACACCATGAACTGTGGAAAGTGAGGCAGACTGCGTAGCTCGGCTTGGAGACACCTGCTTTCTGATCAGCCGTTACTGTAAGCAATGCTATCAGTCCCAAGTTAGCAGTGGACCACTTTCAATGCACCGTTTTTCCTCACTACATTAAATTGCTGCTAAATCAGGATCTCCAAATCCTTTAATAACTATAAAAAAAAACACTTTCTCAATAGAGCTTTTTAACTGTAGTCTAGATCATGTTGCACTAACTCAGCCCGCCTGAATAATGCTGACCCACTTTGCAATCTATGATTACTTCAGAAGAGGCAGTGCAGTGATGGCCAAGCCTCAGCTGAAATGATTCAGTGACAAAACATTCTGAAGGAAATCGCCTTTCGATTTTTTTTTTCTATCTGATCCTTGTTTATTTAATGTCCAACGGGTTTCACGGTTCTGCCTGTCGTTTTTTTTTAGGCTGGGATACATCAATGTAGCAAAGATTTCTTGGTATTCTTACTCCTAGTTTCACAGTACTCGTCTGTGCTGAAGTCTGTAGAGACTGTGTGCGGATTTGTGGCCTGCCTTCTCTCACTGCTTGTACAGACCCAAGCCCTGGATTAGGCACGGGTTAGGTGTCAGAGCTCTGAGTGCCTTGTCTTTTTAATGTTACAACAAACTGAAGGAAATTCCAGATTATTTTACAAATGAGTGCGTTCGATATAAAGAATACACGAAAGGCCTTGACCTGTTGATTATTAATTACGTAGTAGGTGTAAGGGCGGTAAAATGAGGATTTTTCTTTGTTATAAATTAGTTTCCGTCACTGGAAGTTTCTGAAGTGTACTTTTAAACTTTTATATATGTCAACTTTTCATTGTGTTAAAAAATGCCAACCATTTTCAGTACTTTTTCCACAATGTGTATTAATTAATACAATACTAAATCGCTTTTTGTTAATAAAAAAACACTAAACTAGATTGATATCCCATGCTGATTCCTATCTCACGTTTGTTGGAGCTTAAACATTATGTGAATAAAATGTATGCAGAGATCATTGTGCCTCAGAGTTACACTACATTTATTTGTGTGAATCCGTGTGTATAGAACTTACGTTTTTTTAGTGGCTATGACAGCAGTGTCTCAAATCGCTTTAAAAATTATTCTTTAATGAAATGACTGTATGTTTGTAGACATCCATTTTACACAGGATGTGTGCAGTAAGGACACGCGATGAATGACTGATATCTCTGGAGGATTGTTGGCCGAGACTGTGAGAGAAGTTGGTAAAACGAGAGAAATACAGTAAAACGAGTTGACAGTATATATTTTGTGGCCGAAACACACACAGCAATGTCCCACAAACAGTCATGGATTGAGTGACCAAATTTTTTTTGAGGAGATTATTAACCCCAGAAAGAAATCTGCCAATCGACTAACAACCGGGTACCTACTTACTGCTAGGAAAACAGAGGCGTGTGGTGTAAGGAAACTTGCATAAGATTTTCACCTTGCCGGGGAATCGAATCAGATCCATACCTTTCCTGAACCATCCAGTAGAGCAGCCTAATGCGTAGCGTTCCCGCTTTGGGGGTGCGGGGTAGGTAGTTGCTGTTCTATCTTTCATCAATGCAGAATATTACTGATTTATTTTTTGCATTTAGTGAATTATCTTCATTTGCAAAAAAAGCCTGAGATAAAATGGCTGTTATGTGAAGTAATCAGTGTAAGTACAGTAATTTCCAGTTGCATCTCTGAATACAGACCAATTTGCCCCTTTCCCACTAAGTCTACAGAGAACAGTAGTACCGCTGTGCTGATTGCAGATGATGCCTCTTCCTGCTGCATTCTCAGTTTGAGGAATGCTGGAAGATCGAGAACAGTGAAGTTATTCTGGTCCCGATATTCTGAGTGCCTCAACAGCCTCCTCTACGACCACACCTTTGGCCACCCTCCTACCCCCTACATTCACTGCCCTACACCCCTCCTGATCCCAACCCCCTGCTCGGGTCCAAATCCCTGAGTGTCCAGCGCCTTGGGACACCTCGTGACGTGAAAGGCACAAGACAAATATAATTTGTTGTTGATGTGTTCTGCACAGAATCACAAGGAGATACAACACAATAGGAGGCCATTTCAGTTCATCTTCTCATTTGCTCCTGGAAGAAGCCGTTCAGTCCTAATCCCAGGTGCCTACATTTTCCCTATTCCCTCTGATAAACCTTCCTCCTTTTCAGTTTCTTGCCGAGCTGCTCAAGGCTAAAAAAAAAAAGCAGTTTTTATGTTTGCAGTTGTTGTTAGGAAGCAAGCGAACATGCTCAATCTCAAGGTTATTATTATTTAGTCAAATGCTGTGCACCTGTCTTACTTCAGCAGCAACTTGCACTCAGCAGCTTTGTGGAGTCCTGTAGCTCAGTGGTTAGAGCAGTCATCTTTCAAGCGAGAGACCTGGATTCGATTCCCAGCAGGGCAAAACCTTGGGCAAGTTTCCTTACTCCACACGCCTGATTATAATCCCTCAAGAAAAAAACAATAATATTCTGTGAAGCGCTTTGAGACGTTCAGATGACGTGAAAAGCGCTACATCAAATGCAAGGATGATTATTAGAATATTCACACGGGGCATGAGTGTCACAGTGCTTTACAGGCATGATGGCGCCGAGAAGAGAGAGGTTTCTGAAAGGGTCTTGAAGGGAATGAACAAGCGGAACTGATTTGGGGAGAGTTCCAGAGAGTGGGGTGGAGCGACCAAAGGCACGGACATCGATGTGGAACAGAGAGAGTGAAGAACGAGCAGTAGACGAGAAGTGAGGAGCAGTGGGAATGGTGGGGAGATTGTAGAGCAAGGGAGTGGGGGGCGAAAGACAGTGAAGCGATGCGCAGATAATGACGCAGGGATTCCCGGGGTCAGTGGATCCGGGCAAGAATTGTGTGTGCGAGGGAGAGGGGACTTTACTTCTGTCTGGGGCTGCAGACAGCAGTTTGGTCATGTACAGTCTGTGATAATAATAATAATCCTTGCATTTGATACAGCGCTTTATCACATCTTTAGACGTCTCAAAGCGCTTCACAGAACATACTGTAAAGTGAATTGACTGTATATTTTGTGGGCTAAGTGTGGAGCCAATTGCGCACAGCAGAGTCCCACAAACAATCGTGGATTGCGTGACCAATTCATTGTAATTTTTGTTGGAAGGGATTAAAATTGATCCGCCAATCGACAAACAACACGGTTCCTACTTACTGCTAGGTAAACAGAGGTGTGTGCAGTAAGGGAATCAAACACAGGTCCTCTAGCTTGCGAGGCGAGTGCTCTAAGCTGCAGGCCAACAATGGCTGGGAGAGGGAGAGAAAGTGAAAATGTCCTGACACGTGCATTGCAAGTAGTCGGTCACTTTTAATCCCAGCGCCTGCCAAATGGAACTCTGAATCAAACAAAACGTTGGCAAACCAGCATCTGAGTCAGTGAGGATTCAATTACATTGGAAAACAAACGCAGTCTGCATTTTAATTTGCGTCTCAACCTCGGTAATGTGTGAATGTGTGTGTGTGTGTGTGGTGCAAAAACGACCTAATCTTTTACGCTTGTTTTTCTGATCCTAGAACTAATTGCAGAAATTCCAAGGCAGCAAAAATATTTCCCCAAAGCGAGCGAGAGAAAGCGAGAGAGGCGTGTGTTTTTATAGCTTGCTGGTGGCACTTGGAGTGAGGTTCTGGCTGTAACTGTTCGCCCAGCGCCACTTCAGAAGGAAACTTCAGTAAAAGAAGGAGATGAGTGAGAGAGCAGAAAGATCAAGGCCCTCCTGCTGTGCCATTGTTTATCCAACCATTGCTGTCAGTGTCACTGTGAGTCACGTACAAATACAATGCGCCTTTTTGTTCTAACGCAACAAGTTTTCATACTCTTGTCAGTACTGTGTAACGCCCTATTGAAATGTGACATTTACACACAACCTTTATGCTTTGGCAGGTCTGACTTGCTTGGCATTGTTAGTGGGAAATGTAATTTTCTGTCAGATAAAAGGAAGAGTTGTGAGGAAAAGGTATAAATATTATTGATGTCTCTCTCTCTCTCTCCTGCATTATCTCTCACTATTTGCTGGCTCGCTTCCAACGCACACAGTTGCTCAGTTAGCCATAAGGAGGCGCACAAAAATATCTGCTCTATAAACTGGCTGCCGCTTTGGCCTACAGTCACTACACTTGACAGCGATTTCACGTGAAGCACTATGAGACAGATCGATTTCAAGATCCTCACACTCAGTTTCAAATGCCTTTGTGCCCTGTCACCTCCCTACCTCGCCGACTTGCTTACTCCCCACTCCACTAACCCCTGGCTCCGGCCTCCTGCATGTCCCACGTGCCTCCGTTCCACCATCGGCAATATAATAACAGTCATTACACCCCAAAACTCTGCTACACTCTCCCTAAATCCCTCCGCCTTGTGCCTTCCTTCCTCATCTTCAGGTCGTGGCTGAAGACTTTCCTCTTCGACTGCTTAGGGTCACCTCCCCACTGCGTGTGAGGCTCTATATAAATAGTTTTTTGACTTTCCAAGCTCAGGATCAAGACTTGGATTAGTAACTGAGTGGAATGATTAGATCAATAAGTCAAGTTGACGTTGGCTTAGTAAAGGCCCGCGATGGCTGAGACTATGCTGAGATGGGAGAGCAGAGTGAACTGTCAATGTGTTAGTGTTCCAGCATGGAAACTTGCGCTCGGCTGCTTCTTAACCATCTGAAAAGGCTCCGGAAAGTTCCAGGCCGCTTGAAGCCCAAACAACTTCAACATGCGTTTTCCATGTGGGATGTTGTCCTCAGGCGGGAAGCAGCTCTGCTTGGGCCGCCAGGAAGGTTTGGGCCGGGAGCTTGTTATCATTGGGATGTGTTACTGGCTGCGCCTCACTCACTCCGCAGCCACATGTACCATATATTACAATGAGGGTTCCAATGGTCACAATTGGTCCAGTGAATGAATAATAATATATAATAATAATGAATGAACTAAGGAACTGTAGTGTAGTGATTAGCACGCTCACCTTGCAAGAGAGAGGACCCGGTTTTATTCCCGGGCAGGGCGAAACCTTAGGCAAGTTTCCTTTCTCCACGCACACGCCTGGTTCCCTGGCGGTAAGTAGGAACCCGGTTGTTAGTCGATTGGTGGATCGCTTTCCACTACATCAAATTCAAGGATTATTATTACTACTGCCCTGGAGTGTCAGCTTGGAATAAGGAATTCAAGACCCAAACACAAAATGAATGTTCTGACCCAGAGGTGAGGGTAAGTATCTCATTTTGGCTGTTGGGGAGGTGAAATGGAACATCGAGTTTTCTGAACACAAAAACTTTGCTCAGTTCAACAAGGTTCTTCTGAAGGTAAAATAGCCATCATGATTGATGGATTGGAAAACATGTGTGACATGGGTACCTTTTGCCTGTTAATGAACAGACCGTGCACTGTTCAACAAGACCTGACCTCGAGCCAAGGAAAATAGCGGGCGGTGTCTGTAACAGCTGAGCTGTTGGGATAGCTGAGAGGCTTTATCGGCAGCGAGCTGGACCCTTCGAGAATCCCATTAATACTTTGTGGAGTCAGCGAAGGCGCCTGTGTGGAAAAGAAATAAACTGGGCTGTGGAGTCCTGTAGCGTAGCGGTGAGAGCGGTCACCTCGCAAGCGAGAGGATCAGGGTTCGATTCCCAGGTTGGGGTGAAAAGTTGGGCAAGTTTGCTTACTCCCCCTAGCAGTAAGTAGGTTATTAATTGATTGGCGGATTGCTTTTCTGGGGTAATAATCTCTTAAAAAAAGGTAAAAAAAAATTAAAATGTGATGCCTCAATCCACAAATTGGCTGCTGTGTTTTGCAGCTACGCAGTCACTACACTTCACAGTATATTCTGCGAAGCGCTTTGAGACGTCTCGAAGACGTGGTAAGGCGCTGTATCAAATGCAAGTTGTTATTATTATGGCAGAGTCCAGCACTGAGCTGCTGTCATCACCTCTGTTTTTTTTGCAATGATTTGAAGAGCATCTCACCATCTGGATCCTTTTCTTCGTAAATGAGCTAATTGTTGAGTTACTGCCCTTGTTAATTGGTTGTCGGGCTTTTAAGCGCACTCGGGCACTGAGCTGTGACACTGAGGCTGGGGAGCAGGGGAGTTACTGAAGCTGCGAGCTGCCATTCGGCTTCGTCCAAGGCTCAGTCACAGTGCCAGGGTCAAAGCGAAGGCGATGAGTCAGCTCTGAGTGTGTATGTGTGTGTGTGTGTGTGTGTGTGGAGGGGGTGGGGATTCACTTCCACAGCTACTGTCTCTTGGGTATCCGCCACTTTCACGAGTGCGATGTAAACACTTCTTTAAAACTGACTTAAACAGGCAGAGAAAATCCTGCGTAACAACAACAACTTGCATTTGGCACCCCTCGCACTGGATAGCGTCCCAGAGCACTTGACAGTGGCGGTATTATTACCGTAATAATACCCTAAGGAGATGGTGGAAGCAGAAAGTGCTGATTCTTTCAAGATCAAATGTGATAGATTTCTTTTAGGAAATAATATCTCAAGAGTACAATATATAGTGTGCATGCGATCAGCAATTCTAGCAATTCTTATGTTCCTGCATCGGGAGTGTTATTACTGTAATATCCTGTGTATTATTACTGTAATATCTGGAGTATTATTACTATCATATCTAGAGTATGTGACTGTCAGCTGCACTTTGACAATCCTGTGATGCAATGGGAAGAGTGAAGAGAGTCTGTCCATTTTCGCTTCGTAGCAGTGAGTATGGGGTCGTGGAGTCCACAAATTGTTTACTGCGTTTCCGTACACATACAAAACACTTTTGAGACGTTTCATCGCATGACCAAGGATTAGCTTTTGTTATAAAGACAGTGTGAATGAAGTTCAGGATTAATCCTGGCTGTAGTCTAATCATTGTGACATTTACAACAGCATTAATTCTTGAATAGATATGATATCCATTAACCTTTTTCTGCCTTCACGTCTCTCTGCTATATTGGCACCGCTTGGTTAATCTCCTGATAGTTGTAGTCCCCAAGTGTTAGCACATCACTGGGCTTTGTGTGTCAGAGCTCAGAAATACTTCTCCCAAACCAAGCAACGTTGGTGAGGAGTGCTATATAAACGCAAGTTGTTGTTGTAGCAGTTAGCACCGATGTCGAAGGTCGTATTATGCTGTACTCCTTGCTTAAGTAGGACTTGAATGTTCTTAAAACATTCGCTTTATTCGTCTGTGAAAGCGAGGAATTTTGGCTTTTGGCTAGCTGGGTGCCTTACACACGCAGAAACCCACCTTCATCCAAAACCAGACTGACCTAGGCATGGAAATGTTCCTGTGGGTGTGCAATGAATTGCGTACCCTCTCTCTCTCTGGGTCCCAGGAGGGATGCATCCCACTAACCTAATCCTGGAGTATTAGGTGTAGGTTGGTGAGAGTGTTCACTGGGGTAACTACTGAAGTTTAACCAGCGAAACCCGCAGAGCTTGTCATTGAGAGTTCTTTTTGCCGAGCTTTCCACTACTTATCCAGCTACGATCCATTTGAGTTTTGACTTGAGGGGTTAATAATAATGCTAATAAAAATCGTTGCATTTGATACAGCGCATTATCACGTCGTTGAGACGTCTCAAAGAGCTTCACAGAATATACTGTAAAGTGAATTGACTATATTTTCTTAGTATTATTATTAGATTGTATCGGAAACGGACTTGGTATGACAGATTTCCGATTACCTGTGTGTGTGACTTCTGATCATTTGAATGGGTATTTTATACCAATTGTTTTCTAATGGCCAGTGATCTAGCCCAGTGTACATCGCCTAGGGAATGATGATCAGCCATCATTCCCCCAACAGCGACCCAGATAGAGTGCATTGTCCTGGCACTCGGGAGCAAAGGGTTACCCTGGAAACTAGATAGCTTTTAACAGAAAGTGCTCATGAACCCACTGACTCAGTGCCATTAGCGTAGCATCCTCCTGTGATCTGAGGCGTCAACTCTTTGTCCCATCACCTGGTAAAGCAGCATTGTCTTAAAACAATGGACTCAAGGCCAGATTATGTGTTTGAGTTCCATAGAAACTGCATCTTTCTCTCTCTCTGTCTCTAACCCAAAGGTAATTGCCATGCCCTCAATGCACTTGCCCAAACAGTGCTTTGCATGAGAACATTCCTCCCGTCTGACAATTCTCTGGGCCAGGGGGCCGATCAGTCAAACATTCCCCACTTTGTTTGCTTTAAGCGAATACTCGACTGGCAAACGTGTTACCTTCAGTCGTCCGTTCATCCATCACCTACAGGTTTAGAGGCGAGCCATGCAAACCAGATTGCGACCAGTGTAGAAAACATTGCCTATAAGTGGTGCTCGTTCCTCCAGATGCTTGCCGGACGTGGTATGTCTGGTCTGTATTCTGAACAGGAGAGAAAACGTGTGAACTCTGGAGCCCCCACACTTTACAGGTGCATTTCAGTGTACATTTCAGTCAGGATTTCACAGACTTTCTACCTCTTTCACCTATGGGATAAATCCAATTTACATTATATATAATATCAAATGCAAAACTAATAGGGTCCAAATTGGTTGGCACTGACCTGTTCCACCATTGATTCAACCAAGCTGAGGATTGGCATCAGGAGGACGGGGGTGGGAGGATGACCGAAGGCACGGTCAAAGAGGAAGGTCTTGAGACGAGCCTTGAAGGAGGCAAGGGATGAGGCGGAGGGACTCCGGGATGGAGTTCCAGAGGGTGGGAGCAGAGAGGCTGAAGGCTCAAACACCGATGGTGGAACAGGCCAGTGCCCACCGAGTGGAGGGAGCAGACAGGTTGGTAAGGTTTTTAGTAAGTAGTAGAGGTCGGGAGGAAAAAAACAATGGAGGAGGAGAAAGGGAATTGACTGAGGGTGAGATTGAAGAGGTAGGTGTTTAGAAGAGTTTTGAAAGTTGAGGGGGAGGATGGAAAAATTTGTACAAATACACAGTCACCACACTTGACAGCAATCCTTGCGAAGCGCTGTGTGAAGCATTTTGATACTGTATCAGAAGTAAAGATTACGAATGAATTAGAAGGATTTCTCACCTGTTAATTTTCCACAGTTATTTCTCTGCTTATTTTCTCTTAATTTTCTTCAATTTTAATTCAGTCTCTGACAGGTGGGATAATAATAATAATAATAATCCTTGCATTGGATATAGCGCCTTATCACGTCTTCGAGGCGTCTCAAAGCCCTTCCGGGAATATACTGTAAAGTGAATTGAACGTTTTTTTGTGGCCGAAAGAAATGAGAGGAATGTTAGCGCAGATTTTTAACCCACTGCCCACACTTGTTGTTTTCAAAAGCCGGAATCAATTATCTGCTTTGTTACAAGCAATACGCTTGTTTTTACAATATTTATTTTGGCATTTTCCAAAGGTTCTAAAGGAAATCCTTTGCAAAGGAAAGCAGTATGGGAAGAGGGAAATGGAGCCAGGAATTTGAAAAGAAAAGAACATAAATCTGATTCCCGGACGGGACAAAACCTTAGGTAAGTTTCCTTACTCCATAAGCCTCTGTTATCTAGCAGTAAGTAGGAACCGATTGACGGATTGCTTTCCGGGGGTAATAATCCTTCAAAAACGAAATAATAATGACTTGGTTACTCAATCGTCGACTGTTTGTGGGGCACTGCTGTGCGAAATTGGCTGCTGCGTTCCACCCACAAAATACACTGTCAATTCACTTTACATTATAATAATAATGCGTGTATTTGATGTAGCGCCTTATTACCTCTTCAAAACTTCTCAAAGCTCTTCATATAAAACTGTTGAGTGTGTTATATCCTGTGAAGCACCTTAGATATCTCAACGAAGTGATAAGGCGCTATATCAAATACAAGGATTATTATTATTACGGGGAGCAGTGACACAAGCAGCAACAACGACAAAATTACATTTGTATAGCGCCTTTCACGTCGGAAGAACATCCCAAGGGCTGATAGTTTTTATGTTTCTCGAGGTATTTGGGTATTAGGCGTTGAAGACAGGACTCCTCTGGGCAGATGAAACTCAAAATGATTTAGAGACTATAACCTCGAGAGCAGAGTGAACACTGGCTGAGTCAGCGCCTGCCATAATTCTCTTCTCTTTCAGTAACTCTGACAATGTATAATCCCACACCTTCATTCCCACATCGCACTCACACACAAAACATTCCAATGGTCTGACTAACTCTGCTCCCTGACTATGTTTGCTGTTTTATGTCCTCTTTTCTCATCTTGTGACTCTTTCCTCACTCCTTTTCCTGCCTCCTTCATATTCTGTGTGTGTTTCTCTCTCTTTGTCTCTGTCTCCCCGTCCCTTTCTCTATCTGACTCCTTATTCTCTGAGCGTATGTGTCTCTCTCTCTCTATCTGTGTCTCTCTTTGTCTCTGTCTCCCCATCTCTTTTCTCTCTGTCTCTTTCCCCCCGGTCTCTCTCTCTCTCTCTCTGGCTCTCTGCTTCACTGACTCTCTGTCCATCTCTCCCTCCCCCTCTTGGCCTGCTCTCCGTGAACCTGAAGTGTTGACGAACTTTCTTTCGCGGCTGTTGTCTCTGAGTTCTGCACTCCCCGGGAGGTGTTGATATAATTGTAACACAGCTTCACAGCTAATTGCTGACCAGTCAGCTATGCAGTTACAAAGCTATGACACCCACGTACATTGTGTAGGCGGTTCAGGGGCGAAACCACAACCTTCCATGTGTAAGGGAAGTTGTTTATTGATCCTTCTCCCAATTTTTGCTTTAAAAGCCCTCCGCGGCCTTGATCCTTCCTACTTCTGTGACCTGCTAACGCCATATCAACCTCTCCACTCTGCAAGCGCTGGCCTGTTCCACGGCCTCCACCCGGCCCGTCCCACCATCGGAGTCGAGCCTTCACCCTTTGCAACTCCAGCCGACAGACTCTTCGCCTCGCTCCCTCCCTTGACTCCTTCAAGTCCAGCCTCAATACCCTCCTCTTCGACCACACCTTCGGTTACCCTCCTCCCTCTACCCTCCCCGCCCTTCACCCCTCCTGATCCCAACCACCAGTCTGACTGTCCAGCCCTTGGGACTTCCTCCCGACATGAATAGCGCTGTGTGAATGTAATTTGTTGTGGTTGTTTTCAAACTAAAGCATAGTCTGAGAACTTCAGAGGCCTGAAATCCTACCTGCCTTAGCCTAAGACTGTTTTGATTTAGTGTATAATAATCTGATTATATATTATTGATGTAACTTCATCCCCCTCCCCCCAGCCTCGACTACCTTTCTCCCTCCCCTTGCAGCCGCTTTAACGTCAATATATTTCAAAGTGCTTCACAGGGAATTCCTTTTTATAGTCAATACAATTGACTGTGTGTTTCCGGGTAAATGTGGCAAACAATTTTTACACAGTACCGTCCCGAGCACAGCAATGAAGTGAATGGCTAATTTCTCAAATACAACAACAACAACTTGCATTTCTATAGCACCCCTCACGCATAGTAGTGTCGCAAAGCACTTAAATGAGTATTATTAGCCAAGGCACTGGTAGAAACTCCCTTCTCTCTTCAAATAGCACTTTGGTACTAGCACTCTTTAATATCCACCCGAATAGGCAGAGACTGGGCCTCGGTTTAACGTCCTCTCATCCGAAGTTTGATGCTTCTGACAATGTAGATTTTATTTGATACTAAGGTAATAATCTTAATACTAATTGCTGGAAGTCCATCCCGAAGTTCCTCCACCTCAGCCATTGCCTCCTTCAAGGCTCATCTCATGACCTTCCTTTTTCATTATGCCTTCAGCCATCCTCCCACCTCCAACCCTCCCCTTCTTTATCCCAACCCCAGCTCGGGTGCACACCATTAACTGTCCAGGGCAAATGACATGAAATGCGCTATATAAATATAATGTTGTTGTTGTAATACTTATCTAATAGCCTTGCGTGCATAATAATGTATAATAATAGGGCATCTCAGAATCTCCTGTAAAGTGTAGTGACTGTGTGTTTTGAAAGCAGGGAAAATTGGATTGAAGATGTAAAACATTACATGGCAAAACAGGTTATCTGCCTTCCTAAATCAATCTGGATTGTAATAAAATGGCTATATATTTGTCAGGACTTTCACAGGTCCCAAGGCATCTCCTCGCATATGAGTAGCAGGACAACACATCATTCCCCTGAAGAAGACTTGTTGGTCTGTATTCCCTTGAGTTTAGCAGGTTGAGGGATGATCTGATTGAAATGTTTAAAATGATAAAGGAATTCGATAGGGTAGATACAGAGAAACCATTTCCCTTGGTTGGGGAAACTAGAATAAGTGGGCATCATCTTAAAATTAAGAACGAGGCCATTTAGGAGTGAAATTAGGAGCCAGTTTTTCACCCAAAGGGTGGTGGAAATCTGGAACTATCTCCTCAAAATACTGTTGATGTTGAATTCCTTCAAGTTTTGAAGACTGAGGTGGATAATAATCCTTGCATTTGATATAGCGCTTTTCACGTCGGAGGACGTCCCAAAGCGCTTCACAGAACACACTGTAAAGTGAATTGACTGTATATTTGTGGGAGAATGCGGCAGCCAATTGCGCACAGCAATGTCCCACAAACAGTCGTAGATTAAAAATGACCAATTTATTATTGTTTTTGGTTTTGGAGGGATTATTATTAGGCTCTGTGTGGAGTAAGGAAACTTGCCCAAGGTTTCGCCCTCTGCCTGGGATTGAACTCAGGTCTCTCACTGGCAAAGCGAGTGCTCTGACCACTGAGCTACAGGACTCCACAAATGTTTGTTAGGTCAGAGTATCAAGGCATATGTGGCAAGGGCAGGCAATTGGAGTTGGGGTACAGATCAGCCGTGATCTAATAGAATGGCTTGAGAGGCTGTTCGTTCCTATAAGAAGACTCTGTGGGAAGGTACAATAATTCTTATTTTTGATTACATAAATATAATCTTTTCGATCTATATAAATGACCTTGACTTGGGTATACGGAGCACAATTTCCAAGTTTGAGGGACTTCGGTTATCAGGAGAGGCTCGAGAAGCTGCAATTATTCTCCTTGGAGCAGAGAAGGTTGAGAGGAGACTTAATAGAAGTTTTCAGAATTATGAGGGTATTCGATAGGGTTAACAAGGAGAAACTATTCCCACCGGTAGGTGGGTCGGTAACCCGAGGACACCGATTTAAAATGGTTGTTAAAAGAAACGGGAGGTGAGGAGAAATTTTTTTCACACAGCGAGTTGTTTGGATCTGTATTGCATTGCCTGAAAGGGTGGTGGAAGTCGATTCGATAACTTTTAAGAGAGAAGTAGATAATTATTTGGGGGAGGACAAGTTTGCAGCGCTATAGGGAGAGCGCGGGGGGAATGGGATTGATTTGGGTAGCTCTTTTCAAAGAGCGGCCACAGACACGATGGGCCGAATGACCTCCTTCGGTACTGTATAATCCTATGATTCTAAAGGATGTTTAGCTAAAAGTGATTTGTGACGCGGAGGGCTGAGGTGTTGATGAACCAAACAAACAAAAAAAAAGGATATGTTATAAAACTGGCAGGAGGAATCAACGCTTACTCCTCTCCAGAGAGCCGAGATTCCAAACAGTCTCAGCCTTCAAATCTGTTTCGACTTTGGTTTTAAGGAGATTGAAAAATTCTCAAATGCAGCCATTGTATTCGAAGCTGTTTATTCCGTGCAATTCTTAACAAAGAAAGCCGGCTTCCAAAGTGAGACCGGACTGGAAAATTTATCAGTTCTTATGTCGTTGTAAAGGTTTACACCCGCAGCCTGAGATCGGGTGGAATTCTGCGTCACCAATGTAGCGAGTGGCTGGTTTAAAAAAAAACTCCATTAAATGTATTAATAAAATAATTAGATGTAATATTAATAATCATTGCATTTGTGTCATTGAGACATGTCAAAACGCTTCACAGAATATATTGTAAAGTGTAGTGACTGTGTATTTTGTGGGAAAAACTTGGTAGCCAATTGCGCACAGCAGTGTCCAACAAACCATCGTGGATTGAGTGACTATTACCCCCAGAAAGCAATCCGCCAATCAACTTAACAACCGAGTTCTTACTTGCTGCTAGGTAAACGTGTGGAATAAGGAAACTTGCCTAAGGCTTCGCCCCGTACGGGAATCGAACCCAGGACCTCTCGGTTGTGAGGTGAGTGCTCTTACCACTACGCTACAGGTCTCCATAGCACTCCCCTGTTGAAAAGAACCACCCGATGCACACAGCGTAGTGTATTGATTCACCTACACACCTCCACTAATCGGAAGGATGCAAATATCCCTGTCCTGTGTGTTAAACACCTTAGGTAAAGCCAGGTATTCCATCGTATAAGCATCGCTCTTTCTTACAGGAATGTCGTGCGAACCAGAGCCTGACCAAATCCCTCAGCGATTGGGCAATGGTGAATTTTGACATTGTGTTATCTGGGCTTCACACACAAAGTCTGGGGTGAGAGGTAAAGTGAAAAGCTGGTTATTCTCGTCCTGGTGACTGGCTACGTTGCTACAATCGGTGCCCCAGAAACCAGACAACGTGGTCTTTTCCTCAAAACCTCCGTTTAAAATGTAACCCTCGACACGGAATTATCATAATAATCCTTGCATTTGATATAGCGCCTTATCACGTCTTCGAAATGTCTAAAAGCGCTTCACAGAATAAACCGTGAAGGGCAGTGACTGTGTTTTGTGGGTGAACCACGGCAGCCAATTGCGCACAGCAGCATCCCACAAACAGTCATGGATTGAGTGACCAAATTATTATTAATTTACGAAGGGATTTTTTTCCTCCCCGGAAAGCGATCCGCCAATCAGCTAACAACCGGGTTCCTACTTACTGTTGGGTAAACAAAGGCGCGTGGAGTAAGGAAACTTGCCCAAGCTACCGCCCAGCCCGGGAATTGAACCCAGGTCCTCTCGCTTGCGAGGAGAGCGCCCTGACCACTATGCTACAGGACTCCCCGTATCTGCTCCAGCACCTTTCACTTCAGGAGGACAGCTGAAAGCGCTTCACAGGATTTACTGTAAAGTGTAGTGACTGTGTTGTGTAGGCGAGTGAGCTCTGAAACGCTGGATTAATGGGGGTAAACCTAGAGCCAGGGGAGGTTTTAGCCCCTCAGTGTGCTTGAGGTCAGTATGTGGGCTGCTGGGACCTCACGGTGACACACTGCAACCCTGGCCTCTCAGTAGGCTCCGGCTTGTTTCACTTCCCCGGCCTTGCCCGCCCCAACAACAACAACAACAACAACTTGGATTTATATAGCGCCCTCCACGCCGGACGGCGTCTCAGAGCGCTTTACAGGAACGGGTTACTTTACAGTAATGCACCATCACTGGCAGGCGGTCATTCGGCTCTCTGCCCCCACCCTCTGGAACTCCATCCCAGAATCCCTCCGCCTCATCCCCTCCCTTGCCTCCTTCAAGACCCGGGCTCAAGACCCTCCTTTTCGATTGTACCTTCAGTCACCCTTCTACCCCTATCCGCCCTCCACCCCTCCTGACTGTCCAGCGCCTTGGGACGTCCTCCTGATGCGATAGGCGCTAAACAAATGTAATTTGTTGTTGTTGATCTGAGCTTGATCACTCGCTCACTGAGTAACTTCACCTGTTAGTGAAGTCAGTGGGAGGCTTTATTTCAAAATTAGGAATGAAATTCTCACATATTCCATATTAGATTTCCTCAGAGATTCACCAGCAAATTGGAGCCCTATATAGACACGGCTGGTTTTTGAACACCGCTGATCACATTATTGTGCACTCTGTGTGTGATTTCCGTTTCTTCTCCCTCAGTCTCAGAATTGGATGCTATATTTTAATTAGTCCATGTGTTTATATCATTAACTGGGCCTTTATTGCGTCAGCTCAGTTGCTTATATTTATTGAATGATTTCTCTGCCAGAAGGTTATCAGATTGAGTCACAAGATGAATATCATCAGTCAGAACACATTCACTTTAACCTGTTTGTCCACCCAACCCCATTACACTCAAAACCTCTTCCCATTTATGCTTGACACACTGCTCTCTTCCCCCATCCGTGTCTGTGCTGGTGCTCGCTCCCCCACTGGAGATCTCTACTCTGATCCCATTTCCTGATCTCATTGTGTCCCATTGTGAATGTGCTGGTGCTGTCTCCCCCCACTGGAGCTCTCTACTCTAATCCCAACCCCTGCTCTCTCCCCATCCCTCTCCTTACCTCCCAGCTCCACCTCCTTGCCCCTCTACTCTCCGACACCACCAATCTCTCCCTTTCATTTGGCACCATTCTCATCCTCCCAAAACAACCGCAATCACCCCCATCATGAAAAAACCTTCCCTGGATCCATCCCTGCCTCCTATCAACCAGCCCATCTCCAACCTCCCTTTTCTTTTGAAGGTCCTTGAAAGAGTTGTTGCTTCCCAGCTTCGCTCATTCATCTCCTACCGCTCTATACACAAGCCCCTCTAATTGGGTTTCCATGCTGCTCACAGCACCGAATCTGCTCTGGTCAAGGTGACAAACAATATTTTGTCCATCTGTGACCAGGGCTCCCTTTGTCTCCTCGTTCCCCCTCGACCTCTCTGCTGCTTTCGATACCGTGGACCACCTCCGTCCTCCTCCATCACCTCTTGTCTCACCTCAATCTTCAAGGTTCTGTCCTTGAATGGTTCAGGTCTTATCTCTCACACCATCTCCTATTTATCTCTGCCAATGGTTTCTCTTCCAGCCCCCACACAGTTTTGTGTGGTGTTCCTCGGGGCTCTGTCCTCAGTCCCCAAATCTTCAACCTCTACATGCTCCCCTTCATGATATCATCCGCAACCATGAGGTCAGCTTCTACATGTACGCAGATGACACCCATCACCCTCACCTTCGCCCGGCTCCACTGGCTCCCCATCCCTCAGAAGATAGAATTCAGAATCCTCGTCCTCACTTTCAAGGCCCTCCATGGCCTCGCCACCTCCTACATCTCTGATTTGCTGATCCCCTATCAACCTGTACTCCCTCTGCTCAGCAGGCTCCGGCCTGCTCCAGGTCTCCCGCCCGACCCGTCCTACCATCGGTGGCCAGGCTTTCAGCCTCTCTGTCTCCATTCTTTGGAACTCCATCCCACAATCCCTGCGCCTTGTTCCCTCTCTTGCCTGCTTCAAGGCACCACTCAAGACCCTACTTTTTGACCGTGCCTTTAGCTGCCCTGCTACCTCTCTGCCCTTTCTCATCCCTACCCAGCCCTTCCCAACCCTCGGGTCCTGATCCTCAACTGTTCAGCCCCTTGGGATGTCCTCCCGACATGAAAGGCGCTTTACAAATGTCATTTTGTTGTTGTTGCCTATGCTGGTGCTCGCTCCCCCACTGGAGCTTTCTCCTCAAATCCCATTCCCTGACCTCTCCCCATCGTGTCTGTGCTGGTGCTCGCTCCCCCACTTATAATAATAATAATAATAATCCTTACATTTGATATAGCGCTTTTCACGTCGGGAGGACGTCCCAAAGCGCTTCACAGAACACACTGTAAAGTGAATTGACTGTATATTTGTGGGCGAACGCGGCAGCCAATTGCACACAGCAATGTCCCACAAACAGTTGTGGATTGAAAATGACCAATTTTTATTTTTTGGGGGGTTTTGAGCTCTCTTGGAGCTCTCTACTGTTCAAGTGACATTAAAGATCCAATTTGAATTACAGCCACACTCCAATTTAGTGGGTATTATTTATACATGAAACAAGCTTTGCCTCGGTGTGTGTTAAAAGCTATCGTGCCCTCTTCTTAGATCCATTAAACCTCTGTAACTCGCTCTGGGGGTCTTTAATGAAGGAAAGCCATCAGTTCTGCCACTCAGCACCCGTTTTCGACAGCTGTAGATAAACAACATAACACAGAGCTCACTTCCCTTTTCTCTAAACTCATCCACAAACCAAAAGCCATCACAAGAGTTGACTTTAACGTGCACTAGGGAAAGGCAAGGGATGGGCTGTGCTGAGGGCACCATAATGGGTTGCTTTTAAAATAATAGGGGTTTTGAGGTTTTATGCGGTTCTTTAATTCAGGAGGAAATAAAGTAGAGCTCAGAGATCATTTGTCACCATTGACGATTCCTCCTGTAACAGGGGACAGACAGGGAGTGCTGGACTGAAACCTGGAAAAATAAAATTATAGGAAATTTCAGTGCAATGACAAAACAGATTAGAATAATAGAGAGAGAGCAGAGAGCTCCAGTGGGGGAAGCGAGCACCAGTACAGACACGATGAGGAGAGAGCAGGGGAAGCTTTCTACTTTTTTTCCAATAGTGTTTTGGAATCTTCAGCGCTCTCCTGGTGTCCTGAGCAACAATCCTCTACGCACATAAGAGGCTGTGTTTGTGGACTTTGCAGGGTGTGTAAATTGGCTGCTTTTCAAAGTCACTAAACTTTCGGTGGAGTCCCATAGCATAGTGGTTAGCGCGCTTGTCTTGTTAGCGAGAGGACCTGGGTTTAATTCCCGGGCCGGGCGAAACCTCAGGCAAGTTTCCTTACTCCGCAAGCCTCTGTTTGCCTAGCAGTAAGTAGAAATCCGGTCGTTAATCGAATGGCAAGTTGCTTTTCCGGAGGTGATAATCCCTGCAAAAAAAATCTGTTTACTCAATCTACGACTGTTTGTGAGTCTCCGCTGTGTGCAACTGGGTGCTGTGTTTTGACCACCAAATACAGTCAATTCACTTTACAGTATGTCCTGTGAATCGCTTTGAGATGTCTGGATGACGTGATAAGATGCTATATCAAATACAAGGATTATTATTACACTGGATAGTAATTAATGAAGCCTTTTGGGAAGAGTGTCTCTGCATTAAATGCAAGAATTGTTTTACAGTCATCACCTCCAACCCCCAACTCTCTCTTTTCTCTCTCTCTTTCCTATTCCCTTTCCCTCCCTCCTTCTTGATGGCAACCAGACATGAAATGAGTGAGCTGTAGGAGTGGATGTGTGAATGAGCGTCACTGAATAAATATCTCCTTGACTCTGGGAACAGAACAGAGAGAGCTCAGAGAGAGAGAGAGAGAGAGAGAGATGCGATCTCCTGCTAGGAGCCGGGTTGATGGATCTCCAAGCTGCCTTGAACATCCAAACCACTTGGTGGTGTCTTGGACCCAGGAACACGGAAACAGATATCTCCACGAGACACCCTGAAATGAACACGTCCCAGTTTAGCTGATCTGAGATGAGACGCTGTACTTAGGAGGTGAGAAAGTTTTGATCAGAGTATGGAGTGGAGTAGAGTCGAGTGCTCTATCGCAATGCCTGTACACAGTCACTTATTTTACATCATTAAAAAAAATTATTTAATTCTATCTTTCGTAACTTTTCGTCCGTGGATCTGGGCAGAATCTATCTGTAATTGGGGAGATTTTAGAAACACTTGGAATTCATTCTCCCTGCACCAATTTTTTTTTCTTCATGTGTGGGGGGAGTGATTTTGACCCTCTGTCTCTCTCTCCTCCATACTCCCCTCCTCGACAATTGTGTTACATTTGACACAACACCTTTCACATTGGGAGGACGTCTCAAAGCGCTTCACAAGGTATATTGTAAAGCAATTGAACACACAGTTAATTAATGCACAGTGACGTTCCCGCAAACAGCCATGGAGTGATCAACTAGTGGGTAAATTGGGGGCGTTTGGCTACCGCTGGTGGTCGGTCCATCAGCCTCTCTACCCCCACAGTCCCTTCACCTCACTCCCTCCCTTGCCTCCTTCAAGGTCCATCTCAAGACCTCCTTCTTTGACCGTGCCTTCGGTCACTCTCCTATCCTCCACACCTCCTGATCACAATCCCCAGCTCGGTTGCAAACCTCTGACTGTCCAGTGCCTTGGGACGTCCCTCACGACGTGAAGGCACTGTGTAAATGTAATTAGTTTTTGTCATAAAAGTCAAAGTTGCATTTCGTGCACTGCAGTTTATTGCCCCTTGTGCTGAGAGCCAGCGATTAACATCAGAGTAAAACCATGGGGAGATTGCACAGAGGGCTGTTGGAATGTGCAATTCCATTAACTCAAACGGGGTTTGAAGCAAAATCCAAGACAAGAAGAACATCAGCTTGCATTCACAAAGCAGCCCTCACGCAGGGCAATGTCTCAGAGCGCTGAGGTGAGTGTTGGGGGATGGGGGGAGCGGCGGAGGGGGGAACTTACAGGGGGAAAAAAAACTTTGAAACATCCTATCAGTTGTGTATTGTATGATTTTATTTGGCCAGCCGGGTGTCTGACACATGTGGAAACCTATCACGGTGCTTAAGAGAATCCAAACTGTACTAAGAATTCCTTGCATCCCATCCACACATGGAAATCCCAAAGTTAGGTTGTTCGAATGGAATGTCTCCTCTCTCTCTCTCTCTCTCTCTCTCCCTGGAGGGCTGTAACCTGCTTACCGAATTCCGGAAGTATTAGGCGCAGAGGGGACCAGCCAAGGTGCGGGTCGGTGGGGGGGACCCAGAGTGTGGATGTGTTTGTTAGGAGATGTAGGAGTGTAGCTGTGAGAGGGATGAAGACAGGATGGTGTGATTTATGTCATGGCTGAGGGACAGTGCGTCACCCTGGTTACACTCACACTGCAGCATCATTCCCTCATGGCTACTCCAAGCAGATACCTGTGCTAACTGCTCCTGCTATGGTCTGTGCCTGTTTTTCTGCGCTCCGAGACGCCGTCCAGCGTGAAGGGTGCCATATAAATGCAGGTTATTGTTGTTGTCCGTGCCTCTCTGTGTGTGTGAATGTGTGTGTCTGTGTGTGTGTGTGCCTGTGCGTCTGTGTGTGTGTGTGTGTCTGTCCGTCTCTGTGTGTCTGTTTGCGTGTCTGCGTGTGTGTGTATATATCTCTGTGTGTGTCTGTGTGTTTCGGTGACTTGGGACGTCCTCCAGACGTGAAAAACGTTATGCAAATATAATTTGTTGTTGTGTGTGTGTATGTGTGTATGTATATGTGTGTGCATCTATCTCTGTGTCTGTGTGTGCCTGTGTCTGTGTGCGTGAGAGAGAGCGACTGCCTGCTCTGGGCAGACACACACTCACACACACACACACACAGAGCCAGTAGGTGCCAGGAACAGTCCGAGTCTGAGCAGACACATACCACGGATGTTTGAAGCTCGCACCCCTCCAGCTAAGCTCACAATAAAACCACTTGAGCTTTGGTCTCAGCTCAGAAAATCTGACAGGAGGTTTATTATGAAGTTAGCCTCGTAGTAACACAAGCTTTATTCCCCCTACACACGCACACACGCACACTTCCTGTGACTTGGGACGGTGGGAGCCAAGCTAAAGTGAACACTTAATGGGTGAGTTGAAGTAAGAAAGACTTGACTTTTCGTTGAGAATGGAATGCAGTCGGCTTCCAGTAAGGGAGATTGTGTTGTGTAAATATCGTTGGAAATCCACATTGCAGGAGGCAGCAACTGTGCAGTTTATTTCAGGTACTTGTTCCACAGTTGAGAGACCGGAACCTGAGAGTTATTTAAGACTTAGCCGGCAGTACGGATCCCTGAGCCCGTTATAGAAGTTTAACAATAGAGTCACGCATGTTTTTCACACCATTCGCCATCTGGTCCCAGTTTATTCAAGATTTCCCAATCTCTCTCTCTCTCTCTCTTTCGCGCTCTCAGATGTGGCGAGGGCTTCGACTGAAGACTCAAGACTTTCGCTCACGGACTTGAGGTGAAACCACGAATGCTAACTAAACCAGGTATCATATTTTACTACAACGGCAACAAGTTACGTTTACACAGCGCCTTTTGCGTCAGGGGGACGTCCCAAGGCGCTGGACAGTCGGGGATTTGGACCCGAGCTGGGCTTTGGGATCAGGAGGGGTGGAGGGCAGGGAGGGTGGGGGCATAGATGGATGACTGATGGCGTGGTCGAAAAGGAGGGTCTTGAGACATGCCTTGAACGAGGCGAGGGTCAGAGCGAGGCCGAGGGGCTGTCGGGTGGAGTTTCAAAGGGTGGGAGCAGAGAGGCTGAAGACTCGACCACTTGACTGTGGAGCCGGCAGGGTGGGGACACACAAAGTAAGTCAGAGTCCGCTGAGCGGAGGGAGCGGACAGGTCGGTATGGATGAACAACGCTCTGTTTGGTGCTCTGGAATGGCAAGTTTTGTGGTGTTATCTGGTTAAACTCCAGCAGTTAAACCCCCTTCACTTGCCCAATACTGTGGTGAGCTGATATCCACAGCTGTCTCAAAAACACCATGAGTCGCTGGGTCAGAAGGTTGTAGGTTCAACCGTGAGTTGGAGACTTTGAGCTCAGAGTCGAGGCTGGAGTTTCTCTCTCCATGTATCCAGGCTGACATTCCTCCCCGATTAACTGTTCCGTTTACTTTGTGACTGTTTGCAGGACATTGCTGTGCACAAATTAGCCACTGAATTTGCCTCCAAATTTTTTGCACAGCCACTACAATTCACAGTGTACTTCATTTCTGTTCAACTGATTGCCTTGTTAAACCCTTGTGGATTCCCGTAACCCAGTGGTTATCGCACTCACCTCAAAAGCGAGAGGATACAGGTTTGATTCCCGGTCAGGGCGAGATCTTAAGCAAGTTTCCTTAGTCCGTACGCCTCTCTTTACCCAGCAGTAAGTAGGAACTCGGTTGTTAGTCGATAGGCGGATCGCCTTTCCGGTAGTAATAATCCCACCAGGAAAAAAATCCATGACTGCTAGTGGGACACTGCTGTGCACAATTGGCTGTCATGTTTCACCCACAAAATACTGTCACTCCACTTTACAATATATTCTGTGAAGCGCTTTAGACGTCTGAACGATGTGATGAGGCGCTGTATCAGATGCAATGGTTATTATATATTATAACCACAATGTCTTAGTGAGCTAGTAAAATGCGTAGAGCTCTCCCGGGGACGTGGGCTGCACTCTGCTCCCGTCCGGTCGATACTTTGAGAATAAATGTAATTTTAGAGCTTGAGTGAAATAGTGATCAGCGGCTAATGATTTGTGTTTCAGGTCATATCAAGACCATCCATGTTGCTGCTGGCGATTTTGTGCGTGAGCTCATGGCACGGTAGGTCAGAGGCCAAGCTGGTATTTGGTACACAGGGAGGGGGAGGGGGGGGGGGCGGAGGGAGCCAAGCCTCGTAAACACATGGCCACCAAATCTCTATTTCTGTCACTGAGCATTGCTGCATCTGTCAGCTTTCAGCTGCTCGGATCTGTTATCAACAGTAAATTCTTCAAACCTTAGGCGCCAGTGTGTAGCTCAATCGTTTGTGTTCTTTCTCGCTCACTCATCTCGGGGTGGGGGTGGGGGATGGAGAGAGAGGGTTCATGGGTTCGCCCCTCCACCCCCCACCCCCAACCTCATCCCATGTTGGGATACTGAGCTCACAGTCTAGGCTTGCAATCCAACGCAGCAACGACAACAATTTTCATTTATGTAGCGCCCTTCTCGTCGAGTAGAGTCCCGGGGGGGGGTGGGGGGGGGGGGGGGGTGGGGGGGGGGGGGGGAATTGCAGTGTCGGAGATGTTGTCCTTCGGACACAATGTTAAATCGAGCTCCCGACTGTGCTCTGTTCAGGTTGACGTTAAACGATTCCATCGTGAGAAAAGGGAGTTTCTCTCTCGCACTGTGTGTCCCCCCCCCCCCCCCCCGGCTTGCTGTGTCCAACACAGCGGCCCATTAGCACACAAACCGTGAACAGCGATAAGGTGAAGAAGTGATTTTATTATTTAATAGTTTGCGTCCTAGAAATAATGATCACATTGTTTTCAACTTTCTCCGGTGTGTGTGTGTCTCTCTTTCTCTCTCTCTCTGTCTGAATCTCCCCCTCTCTCTTTATCTCTCCCCTTTCTCTCTCTCTCTCTCTCTCTGTCCCTATTTCTCTGTCTCTCCCTCTCTCTCTCTTACTCTCTTCCCCGTGTTTCAGTCTCTGTACAGGAGCCGGTGTTGCCTTTTGAGATCCCTCCGCACCCCTTCACGGTGACGTGCCCGTGGGAAGCTGTTCCCGGGGGAGACAGACGTGGGACCCCCGAGCCGAGCCCCGGACCCTCACTGCCGAGGTGGCCTGTGAGCCGCGAGACCACCCCGGCCCGGAACATCACAGACATCCCCTCCCCCCACACCTCCGTCTGCTGTCTCGGGAGCGACACTGAGAGCCTCTGCCCCCCACAAGAGCAGAGTAAGAAACCCTCCAATGTTGAAGCGATGTGTGCCCTGGTTCAGGTGGACTTCAACTACAACAGGGACCACCTTCTGGAGTCCTGTAGCTTTAGTGGTTAGAAATCCTGGAAATCAAGTCAGTTTGACTATAGCTATAGACTTCACTAGCCACTGCTCCTCACTGAGCCTCCGGCTCCTGTCAGCTGCGCTCTCAGGAACTGCTCTGGTCTGTCCTTCACAGGACAGAGGCCTTTCAGCCCTTCATCTAATCTCTTGGTTGGCTCTGGCCTCCTGCTTGTCCCTCGTACCTTCCGCTCCACCATCGGCGGTCACCTCGCCCCCTCCTCCCCCCCCGGCTTGGTGTCGTGCTCCGCCACTGTCAAGCGTTCTGGGTGCCTACCCTGCATGAGGGGCGCTGTGTAACTGCAAGCTTTTGTTTTTGGTGTTGTTGTTGTTGTTGAAGCCTTTCACGGGATGTGGGTCCCTTCTTTGCAGATCTGACCCTGACCGTGACCTGCTGGATGGCCGCGGACCTCAGCCTGTTTCTGTGTAACTTGAAGCCGAGCGGTGAAGCTGGCGCCGTGACCTACACACTGGAGCTGCTGGACATGACGTAAGGCACCGCAGTGGGGGGAGGGGGAGTGGGGGGGATTTGGACCTGAGTTGGGGTTTGGGATCAGGAAGTGTGGAGGGTGGCAGGGGTAGGGGTAGGAGGGTGACCGAAGGTGCGGTCGAAAAGGAGGGTCTTGAGACGGACCCCTTGAAGGAGGCGAGGGAGGGGGCGAGGACTGTGGATGGAGTTCCAAAGGGTGAGGGCATAGAGGCTGAAGGCCCTCGCAGTCAGGCAGCATCAACCCAGACAGTCACTGGCACAGCAATGGGGGGTAGTGAGGGAGGAGGTGTGGGGGCGTTAAAGAAATCTTTGTTGTCTCCTGTTAACTCCTGACCTCAGTGCTGCTTTTATCTAGGAACGGGAGGCCATTCAGCCCCTCGAACCTGTTCCGCCATTCTATTAGATCATGGCTGATCTATACCTGAACTCCAAATCCAATCTGAATTCTTGTTTATCAATTTATTCGTAATTGAATAAATAATATCTGCCTTCGCAGACAGGAGTGATGATAATGATCCTCGCATTTGATAAGGCGCTTTAGCAAATCTTTGAGACGTCTCAAAGCACTTCACGGAATATACTGTCAAGTGAATTGACTGTATATTTTGTGGATGAAAAGCAACAGCCAATTGCGCACAGCAGCGTCCCCTCAAAGTCATGGATTGAGTGACCAACTTAATTATTATTATTATTTTTGAAGGGAAAAGCAATCCACCAATCAACTAACAACCGGGTTCCCACTTACTGCTGGGTAAACAGAGGCGTGTGGACTAAGGAAACTTGGCTAAAATTTCGCCCTACCCGGGAATCGAACGCATGTCCTCTCGCTTGCGAGGCGAGTGCATTAACCGCTACGCTACCGGCCTCCACGTTAATGGGGGTGAGAAGGCCTAACGTCGCTCAGCAATGTAACTGCAGTGAGTGACCTGCCTGTGCCATTGCTCCCTGCCGCAGGTCCCATCTCTCCAACCCATTGGTTCAGACGAGTGAGTGTGAGCATCGTGAGGTGGTCGAGTGTCTTGTCCCCTCCGTCCTCCCCGACAACATCTACTGGGTCTGGCTGACCGCTCGAAGTGCTCCAGCCTCCCTCATCTCCCCCCTGATGGTGGTCACACCCGGTAACATCGGTAGGTCCTCCCGACATGAAAGGCGCTCTATAAATGTAATGTTGCTGCTGTTGTTGTACGTCAGCTCGGCTGCAGTGGGTGGGTGGGTAGGTGGGTTTCTCTCTCTTTCTCTCCCCCCATTCCATACCCTCCACCTCCTCTTGATCCCAACCCCCAGCTCGGGTGCAAACCTTTAAACTGTCCAGAGCCTTGGAATGTCCTTCCGACGTAAAAGGCGTTGTGCAAATGTAATCTGTTGTAATTGGTGTTGTGCAAGTCTCTCGCTACTTCCTAGTTACTCTGTGCGCGCGCGTGTGTGTGTGTGCGTGCGTGTGTGTGTGTGCGCGTGTGTGCGTCTCACTACATACATGTGTGCACGGCTCTCGTACAGGGTGACCAAAAACTACCCTATCATCTAAAAGACAAAAAAAATCATCATTTCTTTGAGACTTATTAGACATTGTAATGGTATCACAATGTTTCGGTTGCTGTTAGCATATCCCCTGACGTGACACATGTCTGTGAGGCTGACAGAGTTTCGGGCCCGCGACCACTTTCCTGTGTGTGTGTGTTATAGTGAAGCCCTCCGCTCCGCGGGATTTGCGATGGGAAGTGACGACAGATGGCTTTCATCGATTGGGCTGGGCCGGCCCCAAGCCCCCGCCATTCCCGCTCCGCTACCAACTCCGATATTCCCCCTCACCCCCGAGGCAGCCTGGCAGGTAACGCGCTCAAACCTGCCTGGATTTCTTACCGATAATAATAATAATAATAATTAATACTTGCATTGAATACAGCATCTTTCCCATCAGGAAGACGTCTCATCACATAAAGTGATTTTGTGTAAAGTGTAGTGACTGTCTGTTTTGTGGGAGGCAGCCAATTTGTGCACAGTGATGTCCTACGTGGAGTGAGCCACCAGTTCTATCTGGGGATTGTCGGCCAGGACTGATGAGAGAGATTCCGAGTCCTTGATGTGGGGACTTAAACCCATAACTTTCTGAGGGGGGGAGAATGCTAGCGTGCGCCAGGCTGACACTGAAATAAGGACCTTATATATTATAAGGATTAATAATAATCCTTATAATATCATCATAATAATAATCCTTGCATTTGAGGTAACGCCTTATCATGTCAATCGAGGTAATCTCAAAGTGCTTCGCAGGAAATACTGTAAAGTGTAGTGACTGTGTATTTTGTGGGCCAAACACAGCAGCCAATTTCGCACAGCAGCGTCCCAC
Source organism: Callorhinchus milii (assembly GCF_018977255.1). Lineage (NCBI taxonomy): Eukaryota > Metazoa > Chordata > Chondrichthyes > Chimaeriformes > Callorhinchidae > Callorhinchus > Callorhinchus milii. The sequence continues at coordinate 3,637,810 of NW_024704746.1, read as the reverse complement.
AAACAGTCGTCAAATTTTTTTCAATATAAAGAACAGGAAAGTGAGTCACTTGGACTCTGACCTGCGGTGAGAGATTTCGGCTGTTACCGGAGAGGCCGAGTGGTTCGATCCCTTGTTGATTGATGCTGTTGTTTGTGGCTGTGAGGCAGGTGCTGGATGTCGGGGAGGAGTCAGTGATACTCAGCGAGCTCCAGGTGGAGGTGAGCTACACGGTGCAAGTGCGGTGTGTCCGCCGCACATCGCTGGGCGTGTGGAGCGACTGGAGCAGCCCCACACAGGTGGACGTCCAGGGTAAAAATATTATAATGATTATAATAATGTGTGGAGTCCTGTATCTCAGTGGTTAGAGCACTCGCCTCGCAAGCGAGAGACCCGGGTCTGATTCCTGGGCAGGGTGAAAGCTTGGGCAAGTTTCCTTACTCCACGCGCCTCTATTTACCCAGCAGTAAGTAGGAACCCGGTTGTTAGTTGATTCGCGGATCGCTTTTCCGAGGGTAATAATCCCTTCAATCCTTGAGGGTTCGCCCTCTCCGGGAATCGAAGCCGGGTCCTCTTGCTCGCGAGGCGAGTGCTCTAACCACTACACTAGGGGACGCCACGGGGGTGAGCGAGGGCTGGCGAGCCTAACCTCCCGGGTGTGTAACGACCGACGTTTCCTTCCTCAGAAGTTACCTACCAGCCCTCGCGTGTGGTCACTGTGCCAAGTTCCACCGTCACCGTCCGCTGTATTTTCTACAACAAGATACCGGGGGACGAGGGGCTGGTCTGGCTGCTCAACATGGTGGAGAAGGTCCCGGAAGATCAGTACACGCTGGTGAGCGAGCACGAGAGCAGGGTGACCTTATGGGACCTGCCGGTGACGTCGCCCGGCGAGCGCGGACACGTGCTGCAGTGCTGCCCCAACAGCACCCGGTGTAACTACCGCTACACTGAGATCTTCGTGGTCGGTGAGTCTCCTCCAGACCCCAAACTCACTCACTCGCTCACTCGCTCAGGGTCTGAGACCCCACCCGCATACACACTAGACTCACTCTCACTCTCTCTCAGTCTCACTCATTCTCACTCTCTCAGTCTCAGTCACACTCACTCTCTCACTCTCTCAGTCTCACTCACTCTCACTCTCTCAGTCTCAGTCTCACTCACACTCACTCTCCCACTCTCACTCACTCACTCACTCACTCACTCACTCACTCACTCACTCACTCACTCACTCACTCACTCACACACTCACTCACTCTCACTCACTCACTCACTCACTCACTCACTCACTCACTCACAGTCGCTCAGGGTCTGAGATCCCACCCGCATGCACACTACACTCGCACTCACTCTCACTCACTCACACTCACTCTTACTCTCACTCACTCTCTCTCAGTCTCTCTCACTCACTCAGGGTCTGAGCTCCACAATCCCATACACTCATACACACACTCAGTCACACTCACTATGCACACTCACACAATACACACGATCACACACAGCAGCAACAAATCGCATTTACACAGCACCTTTCACGTCGGGAGGACATTCCAAGTCGCTGGACAATGAGGAGTTGGGATCAGGAGGGTTGGGAGTTGGGATCAGGAGGGTTGGAAGGCAGGGAGGGTGACCGAAGGCGCAGTGAAGGGGAGATGGGGGAAGGCATAAAGGGTAAAAGCACGGATGTGGGGTTTCACACATACACACACACATGCACTGGATTTTCCAGGGCTGTGCTGGGGGAACGACACATTAATAATAATAATAATAATAATAATAATAATCCTTGCATTTGATATAGCGCTTTTCACGTCGGGAGGACGTCCCAAAGCGCTTCACAGAACACACTGTAAAGTGAATTGACCGTGTATTTGTGGGCGAATATTGTACATTTGTAGGCAGACATTGTCAGAGACGCCGTCATTCAGATGAGTCATTAAACCCAGCTTCCTTTAAAGATTCGTGCCCCCCCCACCCCAACACTCAACCCCCCACCCGCCCCACCCCCCCGCCCCAACCCACACACACGCACACACACTGTTGTTGGAATAACCTCCGTTCCCATTTTTCTCTCTTTAACGCTCCCCCACACCCCCCCCACCCCCCCCCCAAAAAAAGATACGACTATTTGGTGTGAAACGGACGGTGAGATGCAGAGAATGACCTGCGGGTGGCGCCCTATGCCACTGAATGTAGTGACTGAGAGCGAGTACAGGCTCAGGTATTACAGGTGAGGAATCCCGGAGCTCAGTCCCACTGCATCTACACCTCGCGTTCAACACTGGGTGTCGGACCCGCTCTCCCCCCTCGCCCCACAGTCAGCCGGTTGTGGGTTCGAGTCCCCGACCACATCAGGGACTCTGAGCTCACAGTCCAGCCTGGTGTCCCAGCACAGCGCTGGGGGGGGTAGAGGGTGACCACATTGTCGGTGACGTCGTCCTTTTGAATGAAACGTTAGACCGAGCTCCCTTCTGCGCCTTCGGCCGCCCTCCTACCCCCACCCTCCCTGCCCTCCACTCTTCCTGATCCCAACTCCCAACCCTCCTGATCCCAACTCTGAGATGGGATGTGCCGAAGAGCTTTATTTATCAGGACGGATCTTGTCAATTAAAGCAGTCTGTACGTGTCGCCCTCTTGTCGCTCTCTAAAAGGAAAGGCTTTGACTGTGCCGAGCTGGGGGGCAGCGAGGCCAGGGGGGAGATGGAGGAGTGCGGCGTGTGGAGGAACGAGGAACAGCAATGCCACGTGCGGCCCATCCACCTGCTCTCCGCGCACGTCATGTGGCTGGAGATCCACCTGCCAGAGCAGACACTGAGGTCCGCTCCCACCTGCCTCATCCCGATGGACGTGGGTGAGTGCTGGGAGGTCACATCTATTCCAGTGCATTTCACCCTGTCAGCACCTCTCACAGCGCCTCACAGGATTCACTGCAACGTAATAACAACAATAATAATCCTTGCATTTGATACAGCGCCTTATCATGTCATTGAGACGTCTCAGAGCGCTTCACAGGATATACTGTGTATTTTGTGGGTGAAACGTGGCCACCAATTTCTGCACAGTAGTGTCTCTCACACACAGTCTCGGATTGAGTGACCACTTTTTTTTGCGGGGAGGTGGGAATATTATCTCGGAAAGCGATCGTCCAATCAACTAACAACTGAGAGCCTACTTATAGTTAGGTTAAACAGAGTAAGAAAACCTTGTGCAAGGTTTCACCCGGCCCGGGAATCGAACCCGACTCCTCTCAACTTGCAGGGTGAGTGCGCTGACCACGACGGTCCAAGACTCCTGTAGTTTAGAGTCTGTGAATTTTGTGGGCAAACTCAGTGGCCAATTCCCTCACAGCGATGTCTCGCAAACAGCCATGGAGTGAATGAACGATTCTATTTGGGGGATTGTTGGCCAGGACACCGGGAGCCAGAAAGAAACTCCCCTCTCGTTTCCCAATAGCACTGCATCCACCTGAACAGAACACAGACGGGGAGTGAGGTTTAACATCTCATCCAAAGGAGGTCTCCAAATACAGCCAACCTCCACCCCCCCCACACCACCCGACACCCCCTCCCAGCACTGCCCTGGAGTGTTAGCCTGTGTGTGTGTGTGTTGTGTTGTGTGTTACAAGCTGTGCTGACGTGTGTTAATGTCCATTTCTCGCTGACAGTGAAGCCTTGGCCTCCGGCCGGCGTGAACGCGGAGGTGACCGTCCCCGAGGGGCTCCTGAGGGTCAGCTGGCAGGAGCCGAGACTCCCCCCGTACCCCCTGAGCTGCCAGCTCCGCTACTCAGCCAGCTCGGAGCCCGCTCACTGGAGGGTACGTACACCCCCACCCCACCACACTGTATAGCCCGAAAGAAACCCCCCCACCCACACCCCCCGCCCACCTACACCACTCACAGCCAGGAACGCTCTCACGTCTCTCTCTCTCTCTCTTTCTCTCACTCACTCTTTCTTTCTCTCACTCACTCTTTCTCTCTCTCTCTCTCTCTCTCTCTCTCCCCTCAGATCTTGGCCAGGCTGGGGGTGAGAGTGGGGACTGCCATGGTGGCGCTGGCTGACCCGTGTGAGGTGTACGTGGCTGGGGTCCGGTGCCGTCGCTCGGAGGGTCCTGGACGATGGAGCGAGTGGAGCGAGTCCGCCCGCACCGAGCCCCGGGATCTCCAGGGTAAGCTCCTCTCACTGGTTTCCCGACCACCGCAATGAAACCCGGCTCCACCCACACCGTCCGGCTCCAGTCTCCATCTCACAGCCGTGTGGAGTCCCGTAGCTCAGTGGTTAGAGTGCGCGCATCGCAAGCGAGAGGACTCGGGTTCGATTCCCGGGCAGGACGAAACCTTAGGCAAGTTTCCTCACTCCACGCGTCTCTGTTTACCCAGTGGTCAGTAGGCACCCGGTTGTTAGTCGATTGGCGGATCGCTTTTCCGGGGGTAATAATTGCTTTTTAAAAAAAATTAATGATTTGATCCCTCAACCCACGACTGTTTGTGGGGACACCGCTGGGCGCAATTGGCTGCCGCGTTTCCCCAACAAAACACACAGTCACTCCACTTTACAATATATTCCGTGAAGCGCTTTGAGACGTCACGACCACGGAATAGGGCGCTATATCAGATGCAAGGATTATTAATATTATTATAGTATATTGTTACTACACACGAGAGCCGTGCTCACTGATATGACTTGCGTGAGGCTTACTGCATCCCGTCCGGTCTTGACTCCTAATTAAGATAGCAGTCTTAATTAATTATAGTAATAATAATAATCCTCGCGTTTGAGGCTCAACCCTGAGGGATTCCGAGCCTCTGGTTGTGAATGAACTGTGATTATTTTTTTGAAGGCATCAAATTACAAACTTCTTCTTAAACCTTCCGTCCCAGCCCCGACCACGGGACCTGATTTTTGGAGACTCCTGACCACGGACCCTGCGAGCGGCCAGACCAACGTCACTCTGGTTTGGAAGGTGGGAACCTCTACATTTACCGAAGAAAACAGTGAACCCCTTCTTGCTCAGACACAAAGAGAAGGGAGTTAGTTTCTCTCTCCCTTGTTCTGGCCAACAGATAAAATCAGACATTCAACAACAACAATTTGCTTTTATATAGTGCCCTTCGTTGCTGCCTCCACCCCCCACCACCACCCACCACCCCCCACCCGGAGCGTTTGAATTCCTGTGCGGAAATTGGGTCCCTCCCTTCACATCTCCCCCTCCTTCAGTTTCCATCTTAAGGTGTATATCTCCGACTGCGCTTTTGGTCGCTTTCTGCTTACTTCACATTTCCTGTGCGCAAATTGCCTGTTGGGTTCACCTGCAAATATACAGTCACTACACAAGACACCTGCGAAGCTGCTAGTGATTTTAATGGTGTAATGAGGAGTGTGATACTCAAAGGCAACGGTTATTTATTTATTTGGGATTTGGTGTGTGTTGGCAGAGGCTGACCCAGGAGGAGGCATTGTGCAGTGTTGGGGGTTTCTCCCTGAGGAGCCTGTCATCGTGGGGGAGCACCCGCCTGGAGAGGGTGGGGGACGGAGCCGCGACCACCTATACCTTCCCTCTGACCCCTGACCTCCGCACTGTCTCGCTCATTGCCTTCAACTCCGTGGGCCCGTCCACCAACAATTATAACCTCACACTGTGGCCGGACGGGGGCGAAGGTGAGTGGGGGTTGTTCTGGGGGAGGGGTTGGCAGGGGAGTGGGGGAGGGGGGTTGGGGTGGGGGCTGCATGGAAATGGTTGTGCGGCGAATAGCAGGACCTGGGCATAGGGAATCCTCCCACTCAGCTCCTGTTAATACCTAACGGGTAGAGTGGTCCTAGTGGGAAAGCTTGCCAGTCAATGCTCTCATTGGCCAAGCTGTGTAGTTTTAGCTGGTTAGACTCCACAGTTACCCCAACGCAGACCCTGGGCTCTCCAAAGCCTTGGCTCTTGCCAACCTGTGCCTAATACTTCCCGGAATTAGGTAAGCAGGATGCATCCCTCCAGGGAGAGAGTGCGGATTCCATCCCAACAATATATGTCTGGGATTTCCATGTGTAGGTGGGATGGATGGAAATCTCAGCTTGGTTTGGACACTCTTAAGCATGGTGATGGGTTGCCACGTGTGCCAGACACCCGGCTGACCAAAAAAATAACTAATAGATAAAACGTCTCTCCTCTCTTCAGTGCATGTGCTTCGCTCGCTCCACGCCTGGCAGATGAATGGCAGCTGTGCGGTGGTGACATGGATCCTGGCTGAGGGCAGGGAGAGGCCATGGGAGTACGTGGTGGAGTGGGACAAGGTCTCTCCTGGTGTCGGGGCCATCTGAAGTGGCTGAGAACCTCGGGCCACATCAACCAGGTCCATCTCTATGGTAGGTGGTCATGGGTGGAGGGGGTGGAGGGGGGGGAATCCAAACCAAAGGGAATGTCTTAGGCCAGGGAGACAGGAGATCCAGAGAAGTTTTCTCACACTTACGGTGGTGAGAGTGTGGGACACGGCCACATATTGGACTGGAATCCAATGAGTTGAGGTGTTTAACTCGGAAAAACAAGAGGGAAGTTTGGGAGGAAATGGGTTTTCAATGAAGTCCTGTAGCTTAGTGGTTAGCGCGCTCACCTTGCAAGCGAGAGGATCCGGGTTCGATTCCTGGCCGGAGTGAAATCTTAGGCAAGTTTCCTCACTCCACACACCTACTTAGAAGTAAGTAGGAACCTGGTTGTTAGTCGATTGATGAATCGCTTTCCGGGAGTAATAATCCCTTCAAAAAATTTTTAGTACAATTTGGTCACTTAATCTACGGCTGTTTGTGGGACATTGTTGTGTGCAATTGTGTAGTTTAACCCACAAATATAGAGTGATTTCACTTTACAATATATTCTGTGAAGCACTTTGAGACGTCTCTACGATGTGATAAGACACTATATCAAATGCAAGGATTATTGTAATGAGGTCTGCCATGACCTGGAGCAGGCTGGATGGGCTGAATGGCCGCCTTCCGCCCCTGACAGTGATGAGTTCTCTTCTTTCCTTACAGACCACTTCTCCCCATTGATTCAATATCGAGTCACTGTCCACCCAATACTCCCCACTGCCCCAGGACGGCCGATGAACACCTACATCAACGGTGAGCTTTGGGATCAGATGGGGGGGTGGGGGGTGTGTGATTGGCAGACCCGGGAGAAGGGGGGACCTTCTTTCACTTCTCCCCACTCTTTTTTCTCTCTCTTTTCCCCTTCTCTTTTTCTTTTTCCCTCTGTCTTCCCTCTTTCGGTTTCTCTCTGTCTCTCTCTCTTTCGTTCTCCAACCCCTCTCTTTTTCTCTTTCCACCATTTCTCTCAGTCTCTCTCTGTCTCTTTTTCCTTCCCCCCCCCGCCACCCCGCTTCCCTCCCCTATTTTGGGCTGCCACTTGCTCTCAGTGTGAGCGCTGACCCTCTCACAGACTGGAGCCCTGACTTGCTGCCGTGTTGCTTTCCTCTTGTAGGGAAGACCGAGACGGAGGGTGCAGATGGGCTGCACGTGACGTTGCCGCTGGCCTTTCTGTCTGTTGTGGTCCTGGTTGGGGCATTGTTGGTATCTAAACGCAGGTACGTGTTGGTCAGCGCTGCCCGTACGCTAACCTGGGAGTCGGGAGAGGTGAGGGCAGCCCTCTGACTGACAGACCAGCCAAGGAAACAGATTGTATCAATGGCTTGCGGAGACAGTAGAGATGGAGTTCCAGAGGCCGGGGCAGAGTGGCAGAAGGCCCGCCCGCCAATAATGGGGCGAGAGAGGCAGGGGAACAAGAAGCCTGCTGGAGGAGGGAGCGAGCAGGATGGTAGGGGGGTTAGAAGGTCGCAGAGGTAGGGGGGAGCAATAATCCCTAATAATAAATAAATTGGTCACTGTTCAATTGGCTGCCGTGTTTCTCCCACAAAATATAGTCACTACACTTTACAGTATATTCTGTGAAGCACTTTGAGACGTCCCTGAACGACGTGATCAGGCGCTATATCAAATGCAAGGATTATTATTTAAGCGCTCTGGGACGCTACCCTCTGTGAGGGGCATAAATTATTCTTTGTGTGGACCTCGCTGTGGCTGTGAGACTGAGCCAGACCATGAGGGCCAGTGTCGATCTCTCCGGGGGACGGTAAACTGGCGACTGACGTTGTTTTGACGTTACAGAGTAAAGAAGCTGATGTGGCAAGAGATCCCGAACCCCAACAAGTGTTCCTGGGCTCAAGGTGTGGACTTCAGTAAGGTACGATTTACAGCCAGCTCAAGCCTGTGCTGGTGTCAGCCCGGCTCAGCTGGGAGAGTTTACAATCTACAGGGTGTCCACAGTGTCCTGTTACCCTCCTGTCACAACACAGCGCTACGAGACTACGGAGGAGCCGAGACAAGCTGTCAGAGATGCATTTCGCCATCGTCACTGACTCCATCCATGTGACAGAAGATGTTGGCACCCAACATGGTGACGGACGCCATGAAAATAATGGCGCGACACACACACACACACACACACTCACTATCTCACTCAACCGATACACACACACACACCTCCGATGTGTAAATACAGTTAAACGCCTGTACTGAATCCAATGAAGTACTTCGAAATACAATTATCATCATTCGTCAACGTGTTTCAGTTGTTGGTCAGTGCATTGTAGGCGGAAAAAAAATATGGGGGTAACAGGATCTTTGTGGACACCTGTACGTATAGATAGGAACAGGAGGAGGCCATTCAGCCCCATTGAGCCTATTCTACTATTCTATTACATATTGGCTGATCTGTAACTCAACTCCAATTACCCACCACTGCCCCATATCCCTTGATACCCTGACCCAACAAGTTATCTATCCACCTCAGTCTTGACAATGTGAATGGATCCAACATCCACAGCCTTTTGGGGGAGAGAGTTCCAGATTCTCACAACCCTTTGGGCGACAAACTGCCTCTTGATTTCACTCCTAAATGGCCTGGCTCTAATTTTAAGATGATGCCCCCCCCCCCCCTGTTCTGGATTCCCCCACCCAGCAGAGGAAATAGTTTCTCTGTATCTACCCTATCGAATCCCTTTATTATTTTAATCAGATCACCCCTCAACCTGCTAAACTCAAGGACATAGAGACTAAGTTTATGCAACCTGTCCTCGTAATTTGACCCTTTATGCCCTGGTATAACTCTGGTGAACCTACGCTGCACCTCCTCCAGGGCCACGATATCCTTCCCGAGGTGTGGTGCCCAATGCTGACCACGGCCGCCAGATGGGGTCCGAAAAAAAAGTACAGACTGACAGTGGGTCTGGAAACCGCTGGTGCTACCTCCTAGTGGCTGATAGTTGCCCCATTCATTCAATTCAATTCACAGCCACTGCACCAACCTGAGAAAACACAGCACTTACAGGTCCACCTCTCCAAGCATTGCAAAACAGCTTGTATTTACACAGCGCCCCGACCACGGGGCATCGTCTCGGAGCGCTTAACAGTGCCAGAGCCTGATGCCGAGCCGGTGGGAGGCAGCGAGGGGAGGAGGAGGGGACCGTCCAAGAGAAAGTTCTTCAGACGTGATCTAAAAAAGAGGGGTGTGGAGGAGTGAACAAGAATTATGATAATAATCCTTGCATTTGATAACGCCTCATCATGTCTTCGAGACGTCTTAAAGCGCTTCACAGGATATACTGTAAAGTGAATTGACTGTATATTTTGTGGGCGAAACGCGTCCCACAAACAGTCGTGGATTGAGTGACCAAATTATTATTTTTTTGGAAGAGATTATTACCCGTGGAAAAGCGATCTTCCAATCGACTAACAACTTTCCTACTTACTGCTAGGTGAACAGAGGCGTGTGGAGTAAGGAAACTTGCCTAAGGTTTTCCCCAGACCGCCCGGGAATCAAACCCAGATCCTCTCGCTTGTGAGGCGAGTGCTCTAATCACTGAGCTGCAGGACTCCACATCGGATATAGGGACTGTTTGCTTTTTTATTTTAATTCTGCCTTTCTCTTTCTGGTGGCAGCCCGGAACCTTTGGGAATCTCTTCGGGAAGAATCCCAAAGGGTTTCCGGGAGGGGGCGGCCTGTTTGCGGAGCCCGAGGTCTTCGTGGTGGCGGTGGTGGAGGAGGTAGCGAGGTACTCGGGTGGCGAGACCCCAGACTCGGGAGCGGACAGCATGCCGGAGTTGCTCCCGGACTCCCACTCGGGAAGTGAGCTGGGAACGTCATCCACGTCATCGGGGGGACTGTGCCCGGCAGGCGCTCTCTACGCCCGGGTGGTCTTCGCGTCGTCGGCTGGGCCTCAACGTTGGCCGAGCAGCCAACTGGACGAGGGGATGTATTCCGGGACGGAAACGGATGGTTCCGGGAGTGACGTTCCCAGCGATTGGGAGAAGCGGGCGTTGCGGAGCAGCCGGGATTCCGCACAGGGATTGTGTGAGCCGGAGAGTGAGGGGAAAGCCAGTCGGGAAGGGGAGTTCTGCTACCTGGGACAGACCACCCTAGACAGGACAGCCCTGGGCGCTCAGACCCTCTCACTCAACAACTATCTGACTGTGGCCTTTGAGGATCTCACTGAAGATTCAGGCTCTTCACTTGACTCCTCGTTTCATTCCTCTCTTCGCTCTGGGTACTCCCCTCAGATGCTCAGACCCTATCTGCCCCAGCTCCACAGGCAGATGGAGCCCGTCCACACTGGGCCTTAAGAGCTGTGCGTTACCATTAATCCTCCTTCAATTGAGGGAAGGTTTAGTCGTGTTGAAGAAAAAAAATGTGAGGTGTTTGTCCGTCCTGTTGACCATCTCGATCGTTCGTTGTTGCTCGTTCTCTACCTCTGTTCCGCCGTGACCCACCTTTCTTTCTCTATAAGGCACGGATTCATGGCTGTTCCTAAGATCTATGTCTCCGCTCAAGTTGTGTGATACACCTGTGCTGTTAATATCATAAGTACTGCTCTAACCCCACCCCCCAACCACCGTAATTGCCGTCCTTTGGCTGAGACGTTAAACCGAGAACTGTCAGGTGGTCATTAAAGATCCCACGGTGCTATAGGAAAAGGGAAGGGACTGTCTCTCTCTCTCTTTCTCTCTCTCGGTGTCCAGGCCAACAATCCCCCCAGTTAAAACAGCGCACTTACCTCCTGGCTGTTTGCGGGATGCTTGCTTTGTGCCAAATAGCCCCAGGTTTACCTACAAATACACTTGATGGGAATCAGTTGCGAGAAGAGTTTGAGTAACCATACCATTGCTTCTGGAGCAATGGCGCCTGTGTCTGTGTGTGTGTGTGTGTGAGAGAGTGTGAGTCTGGATGTATGTGTGTGAGTCTGTGTGTGTTTGTGTGTGAGTGTATGTGAGTCTGACTGTGTCTGTTTGAGTCTGTGAGTGTGAGTGAGTGTGTGTGTGTGAGTCTCTGACTGGGTGTGAGAGAGAGACTGTCTGTTTGTGAGTCTGTGTGTGAGTGTCAGTCTGTGTGTGAGTCTGTGTCTGTGTGTGTGTGACATTACACAAACTCTCCTGCACCAAAACAGCCCAATTATCCCCACTCCACCATACCGCTATTTACACTCCAACATCCACAAGTCTCCTCTCGTAGCCCCTACTCCACCTAGGTGTATATGTTGCTGGTATGTGACCATGTTTACTTCATAGGTTTAAGATCAAGAATGGAACTTTATATTAAAGATGTTGAGGCTATTTAGCCCCAATTATGTTTTTCCTTAAAAAAAACCTCAGTCTTGGAATCGTGGTAAGTTGTCGAGTTTGGGGAGTGTGGCTGTGTTTGTAGTTGGGCCATGTATCACTCACAGTCACCACAGTCACATACAGAGTGCTGAGGGTTTATGGAGAGATGAGGAGAGTGCGGATACCTTTGGAGGTTGTTTCATCCACAACAAACTTCCCCCCACCCCACCAAGATTGTCCAAATTTTTATCTCACTCTGTGAGCTGTCCTACACCACACATATCCATACTACGCAACGCCTCTCATGTCAACCGTCTTAAAGGGCTTCACAAAACACACTGAGCACCTCTATATAGTCTGATATTAACAGTGAGCACCTCTATGTAGTCTGATATTAACAGTGAGCACCTCTATATAGTCTGATATTAACAGTGAGCACCTCTATATAGTCTGATATTAACAGTGAGCACCTCTATACTTCTGATATTAACAGTGAGCACCTCTATGTAGTCTGATATTAACAGTGAGCACCTCTATATAGTCTAATAATAACAATGACACCTCTATATGAACTGATATTAACAGTGAGCACCTCTATGTAGTCTGATATTAACAGTGAGCACCTCTATATAGTCTGATATTAACAGTGAGCACCTCTATATAGTCTGATATTAACAGTGAGCACCTCTATACTTCTGATATTAACAGTGAGCACCTCTATATAGTCTAATAATAACAATGACACCTCTATATGAACTGATATTAACAGTGACACCTCTATATAGTCTGATATTAACAGTGAGCACCTCTACACTTCTGATATTAACAGTGAGCACCTCTATGTAGTCTGATATTAACAGTGAGCACCTCTATATAGTCTGATATTAACAGTGAGCACCTCTATGTAGTCTGATATTAACAGTGAGCACCTCTATATAGTCTGATATTAACAGTGAGCACCTCTATATAGTCTGATATTAACAGTGAGCACCACTATATAGTCTGATATTAACAGTGACACCTCTATATAGTCTGATATTAACAGTGAGCACCTCTATATAGTCTGATATTAACAGTGAGCACCTCTATATAGTCTGATATTAATAGTGAGCACCTCTATATAGTCTGATATTAATAGTGAGCACCTCTATATAGTCTGATATTAACAGTGAGCACCTCTATATACTTCTGATATTAACAGTGAGCACCTCTATATAGTCTGATATTAACAGTGAGCACCTCTATGTAGTCTGATATTAACAGTGAGCACCTCTATGTAGTCTGATATTAACAGTGAGCACCTCTATATAGTCTGATATTAACAGTGAGCACCTCTATATAGTCTGATATTAACAGTGAGCACTTCAATATGGTCTAATATTAACAGTGACTCCTCTATGTATTCTGATATTAACAGTGGCACCTCTATGTACTCTAATATTAACAATTACACCTCAATATAGTCTGATATTAACAGTGACACCTTTATATAATAATAATAATCCTTGCATTTGATATAGCGCTTTTTACGTCATCTGATATTAACAGTGACAGCTCTATATAGTCTTACATTAACTATCAGCACCTCTGTATAGTCTGATATTAACTATGAGCACCTCTATATAGTCTGATATTAACAGTGACAGCTCTATATAGTCTGATATTAACTATGAGCACCTCTGTATAGTCTGATATTAACAGTGACACTGTTAATAATAATAATCCTTGCATTTGATATAGCGCTTTTCATGTCCGGAGGACGTCCCAAAGCGCTTCACAGAACACACTGTAAAGTGAATTGACTGTATATTTGTGGGCGAACGCGGCAGCCAATTGCACACAGCAATGTCCACAAACAGTTGTAGATTGAAATGACCAATTTATTATTGTTTTGGGTTTTGGAGGGATTATTATTAGGCTCTGTGTGGAGTAAGGAAACTTGCCCAAGGTTTCGCCCTCTGCCTGGAATTGAACTCAGGTCTCTCACTTGCAAAGCGAGTGCTCTAACCACTGAGCTACAGGACTCTATATAGTTTGATATTAACAGTGAGACCTCTATATAGTCTGATATTAACAGTGATACCTCTATACAGTCTGATATTAACAGTGACGCCTCTATACAGTCTGATATTAACAGTGACACCTCTATATAGTCTGATATTAACAGTGACACCTCAATATAGTCTGATATTAACAGTGACACCTCGATATAGTCCGATATTAACAGTGACACCTCTATACAGTCTGATATTAACAGTGACACCTCTATATAGTCTGATATTAACAGTGACACCTCTATACAGTCTGATATTAACAGTGAGCACCTCTATATAGTCTGATATTAACAGTGACACCTCTATATAGTCTGATATTAACAGTGACACCTCTATATAGTCTGATATTAACAGTGACACCTCTATACAGTCTGATATTAACAGTGAGCTAACTCCCCCTTTACAACTCTAACCTGTGTTCTGTTCTACTGTCTCGGTGAGCCCTAAAGTATTGATAACAATAATCCTTGCATTTGATATAGCACCTGATCCCACCTTCAAGACGTCTCAAAGCGTTTTACAGGCTGCACTGTAAAGTGAATTGACTGTACCTTGTGGACAAAACAGCAGCTAATTGCACAAGGCAGTATCCCAAAACAGTCGTGGATTGAGTGACCAAATACATAATTTTACCCTCGGAAAACTAACAACTGGGTTCCTTTTTATTGCTAGGTTATCACCTGAGGAGTAAGGAAACTTATCCAACATTTTGCCCTGCTGGGAATCGAACTCGGGTCCTCTCGTTTTCGAGGCGAGTGCTCCACCCACTAACAGGATAGGTGACAAGCAGCCATGAAGCGTGTACGAGCGATTAATCTCGAAGTGTCGTCAGCTGGGATGATGCCTACAGTCCAGGATAACGTGAGTGCAGCAGTGACCAACACACTGTGCAGCAGTTCCTACTCACTGCTGGGTAAACAGAGGCAGTGAGTAGGAACTGCGGAGTGTGGAGTGTGTGGAGTGCGGAAACTTGCGTATGGTTTCGTCCTGCCTGGGAATCGCCTCTCTGCTTGCGAGGCGAGCGAGCTAACCACTGAACTACAGGACTCCACAAGCCGAGCTCGCAGTCTATGCTCTGTTCAGGTGAACGTTAAAGATCCCCGAGCGTGTCAGAGAAGCGAGTTTCTCCCTCGCTCTCTCTCTCTCTCTCCCCCCGGCTGTGGGCAGGATCTCGCTGTGTGCCAGCAGCAGCAGGGATTAGTCATATATTAAGCGTCTATTTAGAATTGTTAAATATGACACCAAAGATGTCAGAGATGAAAGTAATTGCCAATGAGCTGTGAGTAATCGGGAGGTTAGTGTGGTTAGTGATACCTATTCACGTCTCCAGCAATGTGGGCAGCTGTGAATAGAACACACTCAACAGCTGGCGTTAATGGGGTGCAGGACTAATGTCGCACACTCATTCACTCATCGTGCTCACTCGCTCTTACAGCAGCTTCATTGCACTGCTTCCACAACGGGAAGCGTGAGTGGCTCCGAGGGGTTAGTGCTCACTTAATTAGTGAGCAATCCAGCCCTCGGTGGGGGGTATCGAGGGATGGGGGAGGTGGTGTGGAGAGACAAAGAGAGAGAGAGAGAGAGATGGGGGGATAGGCAGAGAGAAAGGAAGAAATAAAGAGAGACTCGGAGACCGAGAGAGATAGAGGGGGGGAGACAGGGAGAGAGAAAGAGAAGGAAAGAGACAGGGAGGGAGAGGGGGAGTGAGTGAGTGGGAGGGAGTGAGTGGGAGCGGGAGGCACAGAGAGAGGGAGAGACAGAAAGGGAGGGAGAGAGAGAAAGGTAAGGAGAGACAGGGAGAAAAGCCTTCACAAAAAGCCTCGATTTGTGAGCAATTGGCTGCCGTGTTTCAGCCACAAAATACAGTCACTCCAGTTTGCAGTATATTCCGTGAAGCGCTTTGAAACGTCTCGAAGACGCTATATCAAATGCAAGGTTATTAGTACTCCTGAGTGGTGGTGGGTGACACGTGGAAACCCTTTGCGAAGTGGGGAGGAAGGGAAAGGTTTGCGTGCACTTCGCAGGCTGTGCTGCCACTGACTCTGGGGCCCGGCTGTCACTGACTCTCTCCTGCCTCGGAGTCGGGAAGCCAGCGATGATCTCGAGTTAGGAACGAGCCGGGCAGAGAGCAGGATGTTTCCATCGCTTTGCGGATCGCTTTGTGAAGGAAGAGCTGCTGACAGAGAATAGGGGGAATTATTCCATTAGCTGAACAAGGTACAAGCTCCGAGTTCACCGGGTGGGAGGTGGATGCCGAGAGGAAATCTGACAGTGTCCAATAGCGCACAGCAGTGTCCCCACAAACAGTCGTGGATTGAGTAAAAGGATTTTTAAAATGATTATTGTCCCCAGAAAGCGAGCTCAGTCTACCTCCGGGTCGCCTGACTCAGTCACTCACTTACAAAGGTTGTCAGTTCAATGGCAAGCTATTCGGTTTTAGATGGTTAGACTCCAGCAGTTATCCCAACGCAGACTCTGGGCTCCCCCAACCTGTGCCTTACGCCCTCCGGAATAAGGCAAGCAGGATGCATCCCTCCAGAGAGAGAGAGAGAGAGATAGAGTGCTCATTCCATTCCAACAATCTATCCCTGTGGTTTCCATGTGTACGTGGGATACGTGGAATTCTCAGTTTGGTTTGGATGTGTCAGAAAAGAAAAATCCCGGTGAAGCGCTGTGAGATCTTTCAACTGTAGAGAGCTGAATCACGCACGTAGAGCGTGGTTGCTAAAGGGTTAACGCCTCCCCACGGGACCTCTTTGTAGAGGCAACTCATTAGCAGGGGTTGTGAGTAGGAAGCTGCGAGTGATTTAATGTGCTGCCCACCTGCACTGTGTTGCGTTGCTAATTTTACCGTGATTGCGTGGGAGTAATGAAGCTGGAATTCTGGATGGCTGTTTTACCTTTTGTACGTTGACAAAACGTGGACTGAGAAAACGTGGTAGGCTGAGCGGGATTCTCCAGGAACCATTCACTCGTCAGGGCTTCAGTCACCTCCTCGCTCACAACAACACACAGCCTAGAGCCCGGGTAGTGAGAGCAGGCAATCAGCCGGGTGTCTGACCCACGCGGAAATCCATCTCCGTGATCAGCCGGTTGTCTGACCCATCCAGAAACCCATCTCCGTGATCAGCCGGGTGTCTGACCCACCCATCACTGTAATCAGCCGGGTGTCTGACCCACACAGAAACCCATCACTGTGATCAGCCGGGTGTCTGACCCACCCAGAAACCCATCTCCATGATCAGCCGGGTGTCTGACCCACCCATCACTGTAATCAGCCGGGTGTCTGACCCACGCAGAAACCTATCTCCGTGATCAGCCGGGTGTCTGACCCACGCAGAAACCCATCTCCGTGATCAGCCGGGTGTCTGACCCACGCAGAAACCCATCTCCGTGATCAGCCGGGTGTCTGACCCACACAGAAACCCATCTCCGTGATCAGTCGGGTGTCTAACCCACGCAGAAACCCATCTCCGTGATCAGTCGGGTGTCTGACCCACACAGAAACCCATCTCCGTGATCAGTCGGGTGTCTGACCCATGCAGAAACCCATCAACTTTTTTAAGAGTCCATGTCACTGACACATGGGAATCTTCCCATGGCAGGAACGGAATGTGCACCATCCCCAGATACAACTGGTCAATCAATTCATGGCTGTTTGTCATCTCCCCTTACCCATCAGCTCAGTGTCGTGCTCTACCACTGTCAAGCGCTCTGGGACCCCACCCTGTGTGAGGGGCGCTACATAAATGCAAATTTCGCCCACAAAATACACAGTCACCCGTCTTTACAGTATATTCCGTGAAGCACTTTTAGACGTCTCAACGACGTGATAAGACTCTGTATCAAATGCAAGGATTATTATCATTATTATTATTATTATTGCAATTTTACGACAACAATTTGTACTAAAACTATTTAAAGTCAGGACCACCTGATTTAGAGGTGAGCGGGAGTGTGAGTGTCTGAGCTCCAGGCTGAGTGAGAAGGAGTGAGAATCACTAGTGAGAATCACTAGTTAATTCCTGTGTTCAGTCCCTCATTTCTATTGCCGCTGAGTTGGAGGAAGATAGAAGATAGAAGCTGTGTGCCCAGCTGTCAGATGTATAATTTATGAATGGAAAAAAATATTGCTGAGAAACCTCAGATATATTGAGTGATCAACAGAAAGCAGTCTTCAACTCAATGCCTCTCCTTTTGTTGCACGTGTCTCTCGCACATGTTTCCCATCTGTCTCTGCCATGTCTCCAGCATGTCTCTCTCACACGAGTCTCGCTTGTCTCTAGCGTGTCTCTCATGTGTCTCCCTCATGTCTCTCGCCCGTCTCTCGTGCACCTTGTAAGTTTCATGCATCCCGTGTATTTTTGGTCGGGCGTTCCATGTGCGATTACACGTGCGTATGTGGGTGTGTATAAATGTGCGTGTGTGTTTGTCAGTGTGTGTACAAGTGCATTTGTATGTGTGTGTGAGTGTCTGTATGTGCTGTGTGTGTCTGGCTGCGTTTATATATGTGGGCGTGTTTGTGAGTATGTGGGTGTGTGCCTGGCTCTGTGTGATGTGTGAGGGTATGTGTGTGTTAGTGTGTCTCCCAGCCTCTCTATATTCCCAGCGAGGATGTGAAATCTCTGCCCTCTACTCCCGCCTGAACGACCAATGAACCTGAATCGTGTTGTCTTAGTGCTTCACGGCATTACCTGGGGAGAGAGTGCTGTCAATAGGATAAAAAGACTATTAGATTGCGCTGACCCCACTCTGAAGGGATCAGATGCAGGGAGTTCATATCACACGCATTCTGACGCCTTTTATTATTTAAACGGGTTGACTTTAACACTGCCATTATCCAAATTCATTTACTTTGGTGAATTGTGTTCTGTACACGAGTGGGCGGCAGTTCAAGGTCCCTGACGTTAGCGGAGAGGTGAGGGGAGTTTTCTCTCTCTCTCTCTATCTCTCTCTCCCTCTCTCTCTCTCTCGCTCTCTTTCTCTCTCGGTGTTTGGACCTGACAATCCCACCCCTCCAGTTAAAAATCGATCATTCACTTTCGCGGCTTGTGGGTTTGTGCGTTGTCGCCGTGTGCACGTCGGCTGTCGAGTGGGCCTCCAAAACACACAGTCACTGCACTTTATGGTAAAATCCTGTGAAACGCTTTGACGGTTCGTTCCCCCCCCCCCCCCCCCCGTGCGTCAGGCTGATCACTGTGACTGGTTTGCGTGTGGGTCACACACCTAGCTGATCATGGTGACAGGTTTCCACGCATGTCAGATACCCGGCTGATCACTGTGATGGGTTGGGGAGGGGGGGAATGAACCCATGACCTTCTGAACCAGCTCCAAGAGAGAGTGGTTGCCAATTTGCCCCAATGCTGTAGTTTCCTTGCATCTTGTTAATGTTGTTCCATTACCTACTGAAATACACCCTCCCAATGGCATAAAGTCACTGAAGCATTTTCTCCCCATGTCCCCTCCATCCCCAGCCCACACGCAGACTGACTCGCTGCCCGGACACGCTAAGGGGATCTAAAGAACATTGTTCGGGATTTAATTTCATGGTACTAAACTGTATTTGTTCAAATCCCTGACTGTCCAGTGCCTTGGGACATCCTCCTTATGTGAAAGGCACTGTATAATGTCATGTGCTGTTGTTAGTGATGAGATAGAGATAGAAGGGAGGAGGAGAGAGAGAGAGATTAAGGGAGGGAGAGGAGGAGAGAGAGATTGAGGGAGGGAGAGGAGGAGAGAGAGAGAGAGAGGGCTGGGGAGATAGATAAAGAGAGAGATTGATTGATGGATGGATGGAGGGAGGAGAGAGGGAGGAAGGGAGGGCTGGGGACAGATA
>NW_024704746.1:3572558-3618283 GCF_018977255.1 Callorhinchus milii | reverse complement strand
ACTCACAGAGAAAAAAGCGAGAGATACACACAAACAGACTCACAGAGAGAAGATAGTCACACACACACTCTCACTCACTCACACACTCACACACTCACAGAGAGGAGACAGCCAGAGAAAGAGATAGAGCGATAGATAGATATATATATAGATATATAGAGAGAGACACACACACACACTTGTCCTCTGTGTTTCACAGTTACAGAAAGTGCTTTTCCTCTCCATTTCAATCTCTTCTTCCCCAGTGAAAAGCTGTGACCAAATTAGACTGAGAGACAGAGAGAGAGAAACACAGAGATACACACACACACACAACAGAGACATACCATAGGCACAAAGAGATACACACAGAGAGAAACACAGATATGCACACACAGGCAGAGAGAGAGACACATACACACAGACAGAGAGAGAGACACAGATGTATACTCACAGAGAAACACAGATATATAGACCCACACAGAGGTGCACAGAAAGAGAGAGAGAGACATACACAGAGATACAAACACAGAGAGACACTGACAGGGAGAGACATAAAGAGTGATGTAATAAATCCTCTTGTCAATCTGATTTGTGATAATAATAATAATAATAATAATAATCCTCGCATTTGATATAGCGCTTTTCACGTCGGGAGGACGTCCCAAAGCGCTTCACAGAACATACTGTAAAGTGAATTGACTGTATATTTGTGGGCGAACGCGGCCGCCAATTGCGCACAGCAATGTCCCACAAACACTAATTATTATTATTAGGCTCTGTGTGGAGTAAGGAAACTTGCCCACAATCTCCACAACGCTTATTGGTTTCAGAGTCTACCCTCGCCTCACTTTCTTTCTGTCTCCCTCTTTCTTCCCCCTTTCCTCTCGCTCACCCATTTCCACCTCCTTTTACCTCTTCCCTCCCACCCCCCACTTTCTCCTCTCTTTCATCCTTTCCTTTCTGATCTCTTTCATAGTTTCCTTTCCCTCTTTCCCTCTCTCCCCAGTACAGAGCCAGCAGACACTCATCTCTGAGCCCTGATATAAAGCTGTTAGTTCCCAAACACCTAAACCCCAGTCGCCTTTCAATAATAATAATAATAACCCTTGCATTTGTTTGTATGTTTGGCCTTTTTCTCTCTTTATCTGTCTCCCCAGGCCTTTTGTACACAGCAAAGTAGCTATTAAAGTGGAGTCCTATAGATTAGTGGTTAGAGCACTCGCCTCGAAAGTGAAAGGACCCGGGTTTGATTCCGAGCAAGGCAAAACCTTAGGCAAGTTTCCTTACTCCACTCGCCGATGTTTACCCAGCAGTAAGTAGGAAGCCGGTTGTTAGTCGATTAGCGGATCACTTTTTCGGGGGTAATAATCCCTTCAAAAAAAATAATAATTTGGTCGCTTAATCCACAACTGTTGGGGTCACTGCTAAACTTCCTTCAACTACTGTTGCCCCACAGTATAGCATGAAAGGGTGAGGAAGTGGTGGGTGGGGTGGGAGATTGGGACGCGATAGAGATGTTGGGAGCGCTGACATTGGCACGGGAATGACCCCGTCCTGTCCTGCAAATTCCGAGCACCTCTAAAGTCTCCACCACTCGGTAATTGTAGGAAAGTGATGATATGTGGAAGGTCAAGGGGTTGGGCCGAGGTCAGGTAACTCCAGCAGGGGGATGTGTGGAAATCTCAGCTTGGTTTGGATGCTCTTGAGCGCGGTGATGGGTTTCCGCGTGTGTCGGACACCCGTCTGAGAAAAAAAAAATCATAACCCTAGAGGAGAAGAGAGGAAAGCTTGCTTTTTTTTTATTTTGCTGTGGATCACAAGGTCTGTAAAAGCTAATTATGGTCCCAGTCTAGGCTGACGCTCTAGCGCAGTGTTGGGGGCAGTGCTGACATTGTTGGAGATGACGGCCTTCGGATGAGACGTTAAACCAAGATCCTGCCGATGTCCTGCCCAGGTGGATGTTAAGATCCCACGGCGCTGTCAGGAAAAGAGAAGGGAGATTCTCACTCTCTCTCTCCCCCGCGGTGTCCTGACCCCCCAGATGTAATTTTCTTGTTGTTAAGCAGAGTGTGAGAGACCGGAGGGACTGAAACGAGAGAGACAGAGAAAGGTACTCGGGAAGTGAGGGGATCAGAGAGAGAGATAATCTGGTGGACTGGCTGATTGGAGAGATGTGTACAAAACCACAAGGGGTTTAACAGGGAAAGGGGAAGCTATTCTATCTGGTCAAACAAACAGTGACTGAAAGCCACAGATATAAGAGTTTAGGAGAGCTTTTTTTTCCCCACTCAAAGAGTTGTTGTGATGTGGAACACCCTGCCGAGTAGTAATAGCAATAATAATCCTTGCATTTGAATATAGCACCTTATCACGTCGTTGAGACGTCTGAAATTGTCTGCCCCCTTTCGCCCACGAAATCCATGGTCACTCCACTTTACAGTATATCTTGTGAAGCGCTTTGAGGAGTCTCAACGACGTGATGAGGCGCTACATCAAATCCAAGTTGCTCTGGTCTCCTGCTTGTCCCTCGTCCCCTTCGCTCAACCGTTACCGGCGGATGCTTTCAGCCACTGAAGCTTTGGAACTCTCTCCGCCAATCCCTCCGCCTTGTCCCTTCCTTCCACTCTTTTGGATGACAACTGAATACCTTCCTCTTTGACTGTAGTTACAGTCACCTCCTCCATCGCCACCCTCCTCACCCCCCCTCCCTCACCCAACACCCCACACCCCCACCAGTTCGGCATCAGGCTCCGCCACTGTTAAGCGCTCTGAGACTCTGCCCTGCTTGAATGGTATTATATAAATACAAGTTGTTGTTGTTGTTGCCCTGCTAAACCCTGTTTACACAGTGTAACAGCAGTAACAATGAAATAAGTGAACAAACAGGCGAGGGCAGTAGTTAGTGAGTGCGTTATGTTGATGTTAGCTCAGCGACAGAGAAGACAGAAAGCTGTTCCTAATCACCGCCTCCCAGTTACTTACTGGCTGATAGTCTCCCAGGGAGCGATAGTGGAGCCTGTTTGTTTGTTTCTTTTCTGATAACAGCTCCTCTCAAACAGGATGAACAAATCTCCCAGCGCTGCACAATGACTCACACAGCATCTCGCACACAGGACTCGCCTTTCACTTGGGTTTATTCACTCCTGAATAAGTCATCCGATTTGAGACGTCTCAACGATGCAATACAGTGCTTTATCAATGCAAGGATTATTATTATTATTATGATTAGGGTTAACCGCATGCATTTGGATATATCTATAATGTCAAAAGGTCTCTAGCATTTACTGTAAAGTGTAGTGACTGTGTTTTGAGGTTGGACGCAGCTGCCAGTTTGTGCACAGCGACAAAGTGAGCGAAGGAATTGTATGTGGGGATTGTCGGCCAGGACACGAGAGAGAGAGAGCGAGAGAGAAACTCTCTTCTCTTTTGGTGCCGCGGGAATTTTACCATCCGCCTGAACAGGGCCTAGACGGGGAGTGAAGTTTGAAGGACGGCTCAACTGAAGGACGGTGTCTCTGACACTGCTGAGCTCAATCCCCACAGCACAGCGCAGGGTAGCAGACAACAACTGACCGCTGGGACCGTGATGACTGAGGAACAACAATAATAATAATCCTTGCATTGATACAGCATCTTATCATGTCATCGAGACGTCTCAAAGCGCTTCACAGAATATACTATAAAGTGAATTGACTGTAATTTGTGGGCGAACGCGGCAGCCAATTGCACACAGCAGCGTCCCACAAACAGTCGTGGATTGAATGACCAATTATTTTTGTTTTTTGGAGGGATTATTACCTCCGGAAAGCGATCCGACGATCGACTAACAACCAGGCTCTTACTTGCTGCTAGGTAAACAGAGGCGTGAGGAGCAAGGAACTTGCCTAAGATTTTGCCCTGTCCGGGAATCGAACCACTTGCTTTGTGAGGCGAGTGCACAGGCTATGGTTTTCAAACTCTCAGCCGTGATCAATGAAATCCACACAACAATGGCCAGAAACGTTCTTAGAAACTTCTGGAAGCTTTGCAGCGGCTGAGGGCTGCGTCTGTCTTGCCGCTGGAGACGGTGTCTAAGTCTGAGCGCCTGACAGCCCTCTGCGGTGAGTGAACCTCCAGGTGAGGCTGATCACGTGAAGCTTTGCCAAAGACAGAGGAGGCTTCTGACATTCACGTGCTCCTTTTCCTCCTCTTATCTTCCCCTCGTCTGATCTCCATTCTTCCTTCCAATTGATCCCATCTCTGCGGTACTGAGTGCTGTAGAAACACAAGTGGAGTCCCGTAGTGTAACGGTTAGAGCACTCGCCTCGCAAGAGACAGGACCCGGGTTCAATTCCCGGGCAAAGCGAAACAATGGGCTCTCGACCTCTCTGCTGCCTTCGACGCTGTTGACCACTCCATCCTCATACACCGCCTCTCCTCCTTACTTAATCTTCGCGGACCTGCCCTTGCCTGGTTCGATTCCTATCTCTCTCACCATCTCCACTTCGTTGCCTCTTAACGGTTTCTCCTCCAGCCCCCGCACTGTCACATCTGGCGTCCCTCAGGGCTCTGTCCTTGTCTCCTCTTTAATATCTACATTCTCCCCCTCGGTGACATCATCCGCAGACATGGGGTCAACTTCCGCATGTATGCGGATGACACCCAACTCTATCTTTCTGCCCCCACCCTCAATTACAGGACCACTGCTGTCCTGACAGACTGCCTGTCGGACATCACGTCCTGGATGAGGGCAAATTTTCATACAGTTGAATGTGAACAAGACTGAGGCCCTCCTGATTGACTCGCGCCAGTGCCTCTGCACCTCAGGCTATGGCAGCATCAGCACACTGAGTTGTAACTCACCAGCCAGTCAGGAACCTAGATGTCTTGTTCGACCCTCAACTGTCTTTTCTTCCCCACATCCAAGCCATGACCTGCTCGGCCTTCCCTCCTTGACTCCGCCATTACCTCACCCCTCAGGTCGCTGAAACTTGTTCATGCCTTCATCACCTCCAGGCTCGACTATGCAAACGCCCTGCTTGTCAGCCTTCCCAACTCCTCCCTCCACAGGCTGCAGATAATCCAGAACCCTGCAGCCCGTGTCCTCTCCCGCACCAAACTCCGTGACCCCATCTCCCCCATTCTTGCCGACTCCATTGGCTCCCTATCCTTCAGAGGATCCAGTTCAAGATCCTGGTGCTCACATGCAAAGCCCTACAGGGCCTCGCCCCACCCCTACCTCTGCGATCTCCTAACCCCCTACCAACCCGCCCGTTCCCTCTGCTCAGCCGGCTCTGGCTCCACGTCCCCCGACCCACCCACCCCATCATTGGTGGGAGAGCCTTCAGCCACTCTGCCCCCAACCTCTGGCACTCCATCCCCTAATCACTCCGCCTCGCCCTCTCCTTAGCCTCCTTCAAGTCCCACCTCAAAACTCTCCTCTTCGACCATGCCATCGGTCACCTCCCCTTCTCCTCCCCCCCTTTCTCCCTCCCTGACCCCAGCTCGGATCTGAAATGCTGTACACTGTCCAGCGTCTTGGGACGTCCTCCTGACGTGAAAGGCGCTATACAAATGTAATCTTGTTGTTGTTGTTGTTGGGCAAGCTTCTTTACTCCACATGCCTCTGTTTACCGAGCGGTAAGTGGGAACCCAGTTAATAGTTGATTGGTGTTGGGGTGTGGGGTATGGAGTATTACCTATGTTGGGGGTGTCGTCCTTCAGATGAATAGTTAAATCTCACTCCACGTCTCTGCTCTGTTTACAGACGTGGCGTGAGGTCTAACGTCTCATCTAGACGTCTGTAAAAGGTCTCTTATGACGCTGTTTGGAAATGAGAGAAGTTCTTCTCTCCCCCGGTGTCCTGGCCAACAATTCCCCCACAGAAACCCCCATTATTTACTGTGGGACTTCGACCGGAGCCACAGACACAAAAGGCAGTTTATTTCTTTCTATCTCTGACGTCCACACTCTCCCTTCCTGTCATTGTAATCTATCCTGGAGTTCCCCGAATTCTCTCAAGTTTTACGTTTTTTTTACGCAGCGGAGGGGAGCTTCGCCCTCCAGCAACCGTCGACTTCCCATTGGAGCTGCCCTCTTCCTGTCCGCAGTGATGGCTTCCTATCTGCTGATTGCATCTCGCGAGCAAACACGATTACTGCGTTCACGATGGGGAGAGATCGAGAGCAGGGAACGGGGTTAGAGTAGAGAGCTCCAGAGGGGGAGCGAGCACCGGCACAGACACGATGGGGAGAGAGAGAGAGAGAGAGCGAGCGAGCAGGGAATGGGGTGTTTAGTGAATGTGAGTGTTTAAACTGTGGCTTGTTTCGCTCAGTGATAAAGTCCAGTGTTTCCTGTGGACTGCGTTGACATCCGTTCAACGGCTTCTACTGTTGATGATTGCCGTGGTTACAGCTGTGCGGCGATAGGACAAGGCTGCGGACGGCAGATTATTAGGGCTTGTCGTCTGGTTGGGCTATTGTGCATTATAATTATAATAATGATATCAATGATCATCCTTGCATTTGATACAGTGCTTTATTTATCAAGTCTTCGAGACAACTCAAAGCGCTCCGTAGCATATACTGTAAAGCCTGGTGACTGTGCATTTGGTGGGCGAAACGCGGCAGCCAATTGCGCAGCGCAGCGCCTCCACAACCAGTCGTGGATCGAGCGACCGCATTTTTATTATTTTGCGTTGATTGGTGTTGGAGTAAGGAAACCGTCATCCACATGGCTCCCACAAACAGCCGGTAGGTGAGCGAGCGATTTTATCTGGGGGATTGTCAGCCAGGACACGAGGAGAGAGAGAGAGAGAGAGAGAGAGAGAGAGAGAGAGAGAAACTCCCTTCTCTTTTCTCAAGGACCGCGGGATCTTTAAAGTCGGCCTGAACAGGGCACCGACGTGGAGTGAGGTTTAACGTCTCGTTGTGGAATTGAAACCTTTGAACCAATTTACTCACGAAGGCTCTTCTCTTCCCGAGAGAGTTGAATTGAAAGCCGAGTTCGGGGGAGATTTGGACCCAGATTCCAGACCACGTGTTGGTGTAATCCTACTCCCGACATCTGACACATGTGAATCCTGATTTAATCTCCTCATTCGGCTCCTGCAGCCTCTACGTTCACACTCACACTCACTCTCACACTCACTCACTGACACACTCACTCACACCGACACCCAAATCACACGCCAATAAACGCCCGGATGAAATCAGTCGCTTACTTCAAAGCTGCTGGCGGGCACGTTGCCGTGCGCAAATTGGCTGCCGTGTTTCGCCCACAAAATACAGTCACTACACTTTCCAGTGAATCCAGTGAAGCGCTTTGAGGTGTTTGATGTTGGGGGTTATTTTATGGGGGGGCGGTGGGCGGTGGGGGGGGAGATTTTCCTGATGGTTTTACCATGCGACAGGGCGTTCCTCGTGAGCTGGTGAGTGGACTGTCGGCCGGAGAGATCCCTGGGGGCGAGAGGAGGGGCTCGACCTGGAGCGGATTGTGAGATGAAGAAAAGTCGAAGTGTTCTGGCCGTGACTACAGGAGACGTGAGTTCACGATTGCTTGGTTACGTTCGCGTTTAGGACGGTTTTTCCAGAGCAACCATGCGCGCTGAGATAGCCGAGCTCAGCCTCGGGCAGGGAAGGCTTCCCAAGGGTTAGGTCCTGCTCCTGGTCTCTCTACAGCGCTCCCTACTGACCCGGACTGGTGGGAAGAGGTCAGGCTCAGCTGTGGCATCCTCCAATGGCCACTCGGGGGGTGGTGGGAGCGGGGTGGGAGAGAGGGGCAGGTGGGGGTTCACAAGGCATTCACTGCCCGGAGAGATGGTGTTAGGAGGAAAGCTGAGCCAACCGGGAGAATATTCCCTGAGAAAAGTCCATTCCCCCTCTCCCGAAATCCTGTAGCTTAGTAGCCGGAGCACTTGCCTTGCAAGTGAGACGATCTGGGTTTGATTCCCGGGCGGGAGGGGGGGGCGAAACCTTAGGCAAGTTTCGTTAAGTCCACGCGTCTCTATTTACCTAGCAATAAATAAGAACCCGGTTGTTAGTCGATTGGCGGTTTGCTTTCCGGGAGTAACAACCCTTTTTTAAAAAAAAATAAAAATAATAAGAATTTGGTCCCTCAAATCAGATTGTTCGTGCGACGCTGCTGTGTGCAATTTCACCCACAAAATATACAGCCGATCCACTTCACAGTATATCCCGTGAAGTGCTGTGAGGCGTCTCAACGACCCGATAAGGCGATTTATCAAATATTATTATCCCCAGAACCGTAGAATCTTACAGCACGGAGAGGCGGCCGGTAAGATTCTACGATTCGATTTATTAATTTTTATTACTATTTTGTTAGGTTTTTTTTCTCTCTCAGATGGGCTGCGAGACCGTGGAGCTGAGCAAGTCGTGCACGTCAACGGGCAACACGCTGGGCGTGGATCTGCGCAGGGGACGCAGGCGTTTCTCGGGTACCCTCCAGCTGCCTCCGCTGTCGTGGCGCCAGGGGGAACGGGCCAGGACCCCCGAGCGGGACCCCATCTCCCGGCCCACCACCCTGCAACTCCGAACCCCGCCCCGGATAGCCATCACCCCCGTGGACCAGGACAGGTGGGTCAACCTTCAGCGCGACGAGTGGGGAAGCGTTACGACTCTTGACTGGGGTGGTGGGAAGGGACACGGTGGGTGGGAAAATGGGGCGTGAGCAGTTCCTGGGAGCGAGTGGAGAGCGTCAGTGGGGTGAAGGGCTCACTGGGCCAGGCAAGGTTTGGGGGTACTAATGATTTTATTGGGGTGGGTTATCGGAGTCTGTGTGAAAGGCGTTGGCTTAGTGCTTGTTGCCGGTGTTGATGGGACTGTCAGTCTGGTGGTGTGAGGGTGGGGTGGGTGCGATGGAGTGTTGTTGGGTGTGGTGGTGGGAGGTGGGGGGGTTGCCCTGGAGGTGGGGGGGGCGTGTAGAGTGTGGGGGGAGCGGTGCGCAGGAGGGAGTTGGAGACGTTGAGTGTTGAGGTATGGACCAGAGGGAGTTGGCTGCCTCGAGTCTCTTGCTTCCTGGCTGGCGGTGGCTGATGTGTGCTCTCTCGTGGCTGTGGTGGTGTATTACAGCAGACAGTGCACGATAGATGAGCCTCGAGCATCTTTGTGTTGCTGCAGTTTATTGATTGAGAACTGTTGACTGACAGGCGTCGGAGTCCCTGCGAGATTCAGCTCAGTCTCCACACAGAGGGTCTCACTCCGGCTCAGGGGGTTCTGGGTTCAAGCCCCATGTCATGGATTCTGATCTAAAGTGCAATACTGTGGGGAGGGCTGCATTGATATAATAATAATAAAATAATAATAATCCTCGCATTTGATATAGCGCTTTTCACGTCTGAAGGACGTCCCAAAGCGCTTCACAGAACACACTGTAAAGTGAATTGACTGTATATTTGTGGGCGAACGCGGCAGCCAATTGCGCACAGCAATGTCCCACGAACAGTCGTGTGTGTGTGTGTATATATATATATATTGGAAAAACTTGGTCACTCAAGCCATGCCTGTTTGTGGGATGCCTTTGTGCGCAATTGGCTTCCGTGATTTGCCCACAAAACACACAGGCAATCCACTTCACCATATATTCGGTGAGAACCGCTTTGAGACGTCTCGAAGATGTGATAAAGGCACTGTGTCAAATGTAAGGGTAATATTATTGTGGCTGAAAGCCTGAATTGGCTGTTGCGTTTTGCTACAAATCCAGTCACTGGACTTGGCAGCAATTCTGTGTTAAAGCACTTTGAGATATTTTGATGTTTTGTTGACATTGGATCAGATGCTGGGATCATTAATATAAAATTAGATTTGCAGTACTCGCTAATGACTGCAGAGGGGAGCAAAACGCCGTGTATTTGGTTTAGTTTAACTCCTCCACTTGATGGTAATATTTTGTCGTTGTCAATCTTAATATCCTTTTGGGAATATTTTTGCTTATCTGTGTGAAATGTCCCTCAGTGTCTGTCCAGATCAAGGTTAGAGCGACACATTAAAGCTCCCTCCCTCTGATGTGGTTTATATGGATTTATAAAACACTGGTTAGGCCTCAGCGAGAGACTGTGTTCAGTTCTGGGCACCACAGGATGTCAAGGCATTGGAGAGAGTGCAAACAGCTATAACGAAATGATATTTGTTAAGCGAATTTCACGTCGGGAGGACGTCCCAAGGCGCTGAACAGTCAGGGATCAGGACCCGAGCGTGGGGGGCGGGTTGGGATGAGTGAGGGTAGAGGGGGTAGGAGGATGGCTAAAGGTACGGTCAAAAAGGAGGCTCTTGAGTCGTGCGTTGAAGGAGGCAAGAGAGGGAGCGAAGGGAGGCGAAGGGATTCTGGGATGGAATTCCAAAGCGTGGGGGCAGAGAGACTGAAAGCCCGGCCGTCGATGGTAGGGCGGGTCGGGCATGAGACATGGAGCAGGCTGGAGCCCCCTGAGCGGAGGGAGCGGACAGGTTGATAGAGGGTCAGCAGGTCAGAGATGTAGGAGGCGGCAAAGCCACGGAGGGTCTTGAAAGTGAGGACGAGGATTTTGAACTCTATCCTCTGAGGGATGGGGAGCCAGTGGAGCCGGGCGAGGGTGAGGGTGATGGGGCCACGGAGCCTGGTGCGGGAGAGGACACGAGCTGCAGAGTTCTGGATGATCTGCAGCTTGTGGAGGGAAGAGTTGGGGAGGCCGACAAGGAAGGTGCTTAAGTCGTAGTCGAGCCTTGAGGGGTGATGAATGCGTGTATGGGGATTTCAGCGGCCTGAGGGGTGAGGCAGTGGCGGAGTCGGGCAATGTTGAGAAGGTGGGGGAATGCAGAGCGGGTCATGGCACGGATATGGGGGAGGAAGGACGGTTGAGGGTCGAACAAAACGCCCAGGTTTCTCACTGGCTTGGTGAGATGGAGTGTGCATCTGTGGCCGCTGATGGAGATTGACCAGGATGGTACCAGGAATGAGGGACTTCAGTTATCAGGAGAGACGAGAGAAGCCGGGATTATTCTCCTTGCAGCAGAGAAGGTTGAGAGGAGTTAATAGAAGTTTTCAAAATTATGAGAGGATTGATAGGGTGAACGAGGAGAAACTATTTCCACCTGCGGGTAGGTCGGTAACCCGAGGACACCGATTTAAGATATTTGTTAAAAGAAACAGAGGGGAGGGGAGGTGAGGAGAATTTTTCACACAGCGAGTTGTTGAGATCTGGAATGCATTGCCTGAAAGGCTGGTGGAAGCCGATTCGATAACAGCTCTTAAGAGCGAAGTAGATAAGGAGAGAGAGCGGGCGAATGGGATTGATTTGCGCAGCTCTTTTCAAAGAGTTGGCACAGACACAGTGGGCCGAATGGCCTCCTTCTGTGATGGGTATATATAATTCTCTGATTCCATGGGCTGTCCATCCACACTCACTTGTGTGCGCAATTGGCTGCCGCGTTTCACCCACAAAATACCCAATCAATTCACTTTACAGTGTGAAGGGCTTTGAGACGTCTCAATGACGTGATAAGGCGCTGCATCAAATGCAAAGATTATTATTATTATAATTAGAGGACTACCCTACGTCTGCCCCCTCACACTCTCACTCTCTCTCTCTCTCTCTGCCTCCTTCTCCCCGTCCCCCTCACTTTCTCTCTCCCTCCCTCCCTCTCCTGCGCTGAGTGAGGCTGGTGCTTCGGATGAATGAACGAATGAACGATCGAATGAATGAACCTGGGATGTTCGCTGCTTTGTTTCTGCAGCTCACGCCCACCAGGTGGCTTTGGGAGAAGTGAGCTCATTGGCGTAGATTGAGCAGCGAGAGAGAGAGAGCGAGAGAGAGAGAGTGCGAGGGAGGGAACGAGACAGAGAGAGAGAGAGAGAGAGAGTGCTGGAGAGAAGCGATCAGAGCAGCTGAGAGCTCACACAGAACAGCTGGACAGCGACGTGTGGATTCAGACCTCTGGAATCTCGGAGACGGACAGATTTTCCATCCTCTGATCCCTGACTTTACTTACAATACAAAGCCCTTTCTCTCCCCATTTCCCCCCATACGTACGAAGCACCCCCCCCACCCACCCACACTCCCCATCTTGCGATGGCCTGACCCCCCCCCCCACACCCACCCCAGCCCGGGCGCTATGGCGATGGAGTTTCCACGCAGTGAGCCGGAATGCCGGATCCGGACGTTCCGTGACCACATGCACCTGGATCTGGAGCCCCCAAAACTGTCGGCCATGAGACCCCCATCCCCCAAAATCTCCCCCCGCAACTCCCCCTGCCTCTTCCGCAAGCTGCTGGTCAACAAGGGGATTCGCCAGCGACGGAGGTTCACGGTGGCACACACGTGGTAAGGCAGCCGAACGACCCCCACCACCCTCACCCCCTCCGCCCTACCACCACCACCCTCCGCTGTGTGCCAGGAATGCGGGGAGGGCAGTAGGAAATCAACCGCAGCTGAAGGGTGGGATGGTGGGCAGAGAGGCAAAGAGAGGTTGGGTTAGGGTTAAATTAGGGTTAAATGAATGAGACTGTATGTGTGTGTTTGTTTGCGTGGGGGAGTCTGTCTGTGTGTGTGTGTGGGGGGGGTGGGGGGGGGCAGTGTGTGTATGAGAATCTGTGTGTGTATGTGTGCGTGTGTGTGTGTCAGTGGATGGGAATTCTATGTATGTATTATGTGGGGGGAGAATGTATATTGTGTGGGCGTATGTGTATGGAGTGAAGTGTGTATGTCTGTGTATATGTCTGTGTGTGTATATGTGTGTTAGGGGGAAGAGACCGTGTGTGTGTTAAGGGAGGGAGACTGTGTATGTGGGGGGGGGTGGGGGGGGGAGATTGTGAGTGTATGTGTGCGAAACGGGGTGGAATAGTGTGTGTGTGTGTGTGTGCGAGAGGGGTGGTGGAGTGTCTGTGTGTGTGTGTGTATGTGCACAACTCTCTCTCACTGACCAATTGCTCATTAATCAATGCTGTCCATTGGGAAGTGCTGATTGACAGAGAGTAAGTGATGCATTGGGGGACCAGACCCTGATCCTGACAGGGGGCCTAAGCCCCCACCCCCAGCTTGAGATCCTCTTCCCACCCCCTTAACCAACCACCCCGTTTCCTCCAATCATAAAACCCTAGAAACTAGAAACCCAGGAGCAGGATGGAGGCCATTCAGCCCATGGAGTCTGTTCCAGCAGTTTATTAGACGGAGGCTAATTATTGAAACCCACGTCCTCGCTTTTGGGTTTGACTCAGCGCCTTTTACGTCGGGCGGACATCTCAAAGCGCTTCTCAGGAGTCACTGTAGAGTGCAGTGACTGTGTTTTGCATTCAATTGATTGGGGTTGGGGGCATCGCCCCCCCCTCCTTCCCCTCCCTCCCTCAGGTTAATCGGGGCAGTGGTGAGGGAGGTGGGGGTGGCGACGTGGAGTCTTGTAGTGGTAAGAGCACTCGGCTCGCAAGCGAGAGGACCTGGGTTTGATTCCCTTACTCCACATAATAGTAAAAATAGTATTAATTTAGTCACTCAATCCACGATTGTTTGTGGGGACACTGCTGTGTGCAATTGGCTGCCGTGTTTGCAAACAAAAAATATACAGTCAACTCAGTTTACAGTATCTCCTGTGAAGCTCTTTGAGACGTTTCAAAGACGCGATAGGACCTATAATCAAATGCAAGGACTATTATTATTATTATTATAACTGAACTATCAGCTTGGGTGTTTAACCTTGTAATGTTAGCTTTCTTTCCTCTACTTGGTGATCCGTCCAGCTTAGTTTCTCACCTCTGAGTCAGAAGCTTGTGGGTTCAAATGCTGTGGTGGGGGCTTTGAGCTCACTGTCTAGGCTGATGTTCCAGTGCGGAGTTGGGGGAGGTGGGGGGAGACAGAGCTCTGCATTGTTGTAGGTGCCGCCCTTCGGATGAGAAGTCAAACCAGATCCCATCAGCCCGTTTAGCTGTTCGTTAAAGATGTCGCTGGGCTGTTCGAAGAGAGAATGTGGTTTCCCCCTCCTGGTGCCTTGGCCCGAGAACCCCACGTAAAATAATCGTTCCATCGTGGCTGTTTGTGGGACGTCGCTGTGTGCAAATCGGCTGCTGCGTTCACTCACAAAACACACAGCCACTAAACTTAGGGAGTGCTATAGCATACTGGTTAGAGCAACGGCTTCGCAAGTGAGAGGACCCGGGATCGATTCCCCGAGCAGGGCAAAACCTCAGGCAAGTTTCCTTACTCCACCCTCCTCTGTTTACCTAGTGAGTAGGAACCCAGTTTTATTCGATTGGTGGATCGCTTTTCCAGGGGTAATAATCCCTCAAAAAAAATGTGGTCACTCAATCCGCGATTGTTTGTGGGACACTGCTGTGTTTCGCCCACAATATGCACAGTCACTCCACTTTACAGTACATTCTGTGAAGCGTTTTGAGACGTCTCATAGATGTGATAAAGCGCCATATCAAATGCAAAGATTATTATTATTATTATTACACTTTACGGTCAAACCCCGTGAAGCGCTTTGGGACTCTTGACATCGTGATGAGGCGCTGGATTAGAGGCGGTGAGAATTATTGAGGCCGATAATTTCAGGCAGTCGGAGGGAGTCTCACTCCCAATTTTCCCGACATTGGCAGAGACAAACATCCCCTGCAGCGCTTGCAACGGCAAAGAGAAGGGAGTGTCCCGGCCAACAATCCCTGGATTAATCTCTCTCTCACGTCACACTGCATGAGACACTACTGTGTGCAAATTGGCTGCCGCGTTTCGCCCTGCAATAACAGGCTTGACAGCATTTCCCTGCGAGGCGTTTGCAAGAGGTTTTAAATGCCGATTATTATTATTATTATTTGTATTCGTAACAATCCTTGCATTTGATATCACGTCTTCGAGGCGTCTCAAAGCGCTTCACAGAATATACTGTAAAGTGAATTGACTGCGTATTTTGAGAGCGAAATGCGGTAGCCAATTGCGCACAGCAACGTCCCCACAAACAGTCGTGGATTGAGTGCCTAAATTATTATTGTTTGTTCATTTTAATAACATTCACAAAGGAGAGTTAGCGTCGCCCGCTCCTTGAATAGCGCACAAATGCAAATGTTTTATCAGTGAAGGATAATACAGTAATACTTTCTTATTAATAATATAAACTGCAGCAGCCGCGATAATGCACGACTCACTCTCTCGGCTTCCTACAATGGTGTAAAAATAGCACAGACCCCTGCAGAGAGTGGGCGGCTACTCTAATGCTTTATGGTGTGTGTATCTCTCTCCAGCGCCATTTCGAAAGTGTGTTTATGTTCCCTCCGCTTCGCACCCTCCAATCCCACGTTTCACACCAAATTTAGATGAATCCGATGAGACTATTCCAGGTGGATGTTAAATATCCTGCAGCGCTAATGGAAAACAACCTGCATTTATATAGCGCCCTTCGTGCCGGACGGCGCCTCAGAGCGCTTGATGGTGGTGCAGCACGCTACCAAGCCACGGGGAGGGGGAAGTTGAGCGGTCGAAGAGGAAGGTCTTCAAGCCCAACCTGAAAATGGGGAGAGAGGGAGCAAAGCGAAGGGAGAAAGTCCCACAGCTTCGAGGCGTAGTGGCTGAAAGCACGGCTGCCGATGGTAGGGCGGAGGGTCCGGGGGACAAGGAGGAGGCCGGAGCCGGTCGAGAGTAGCCTGCGGGTAGTGGTGTAGGGAGAGAGAGAGCAGGTCGGAGAGATAGGGCGGTGCCAAGGTGTGAAGGGATCGAAATACAAGAGTGAGGATTTTGAGATTTCTCTCTCCCAGTGTCCTGACCAACATTCCCTCAAATAAAATTGGTCACTCTCTGCAGGACACTGCTGTGTGCAATTGACTGCCACGTTCTGCCCACAAAGTACACAGTCAATTCTCTTTACAGCATAGCCTGGGAACGGCTTTGAGACGTCTCGAAGACGTGATAAGGCGCTGTATCAAATGCAAGGATTATTATTATTATAATATCGTAAAATTGGTGGCTCACCCCTGGGCTGACTGTGGGACGTTGCTGTGCGCGATTGTGCCCCACGAGTTTTGCCTACAAATACACAGTCACTTCATTTCAGAGCAAATCCTGTGAGGCGCTTTGAGAGCTCCTTCCGACATGATAAGGCGCTGTACCAAATGCAAGGATTATTAATTGCCGTGTGTGTGTGTGTGTGTGGTGTATGGGGAGAATTCTGGCACAGATAAGCTGATGGGTTCACCTCTGACACAGCACTTCACTTCATTTCGGATCAGTTCTGAAACGCTTTGAGACATTTATTTTTCCATGAAAGATTCCGAACAAATCGCAGTTTTTGTTTTATTTTTGGTTTTCACACTATCTAACAAGACAGTTTATTCAATTCAGCAGAGAGGCTGGCGGTGCTTTACAGCACGGGCCAGAGACGGAGTGAAATTCTCTCCACACTGTCTGTCCAGCACTCCCATCAGTCTTTCTGTCTCACTCTGTGTGTGCGTCTGTGTGTCTCTCTCTCTCACTCTCGCTCTCTCTGCCTCTCTCTCCTTCTTTCGGTCTATCTCTCTTATGTCTCACTCTCTGCGTATCTGTGTCTCTATCTCTGCTCTCTCAGTCTCCGCGTCTCATTCTCTCTTTACTCCGTCTCTACTCTCAATGTGTCTCTCTCGCTCTCTCTGTCTCGCTTTCTCTTAATGTCTCGCTCTATCTTTCTTTCCTCTCTCTCACTGTCTGTCTGTCTGTCTCTGTTTGTGTGCGTGTCTCTCTCTCTCCATGTGTGCGACTGGATCTCTCTCTGTTTCTGTGGAATGGTGGGGTGGGGGTGGGGGGCAGTGACTGAAGTGAGTAATCAATATCGATGCCCTACAAATGTCACCTCGGTGTGATCACACGAGCGACAGACACGGTGAAGCTGTGATGTCTGTGGTCTGTGTGTAACGTTGGAAAATTGCCAGAGGCGCAATTTCATTTCCTTCGTGGAGAGTCAACCATTATCCTGTTAGCTCTACTGAACAACCTCCGAGCCCTGCTCTCCCCACACCCCCCCCACACACCGCCCCCCCCTTCCTCCCCATACAAACACACTCTCCCCCTCGCACAAACGCGCGCTCTCCGCCACAAACACGCTCTCCCCCCAACAAACACACTCTTCCCCCCACACGCACTCTCCCCCCACCCCACACACCAATCTCCCCCTCCCCACACACACTGTTCCCCCTCCCCACATATTCTTCCCCCCCCACACTTCCCCCCACACACCTCCCCCTACACGCACCTCCCCCCACACACTCCCCCCCCCTCACACACTCTCTTACACACTCTCTCTCCCCACATCTCCCCCCCCCACACTCCCTCCCCACTCCACCCACCCACCCAATCGCTCCCCAACTCTCTCTCTACCCCCCCACCCCCACACACAATACATCTCTCTAACACTTTCTCTTTGTGCCTCTCGTCTCTGTCTCTCATACTCGTATTCACTCGCTCCCTCACTCCCTCCCTCATTCCCTCCCTCCTTCACTCACTCCCTCATATTGACCTCACGGCAGGAAGTGGCTGTGCGTAAAATCCTCTCCGAACTTGCCGACACGATGCACAGTCACTAAACTCGCCCGCGATGCCCTGGGAAGCAGTTGGAGAGGTTGTTGTTCGCTTTCCGGGCACTGTGCCAAATACACAGATTATTGGGTGTGAATCGGCTGCTGCGTTGGCCTCGGAGAAAAACAGTCACTACACTAGGCAGGAATTGGGTGCGGAGAGGATTCAATGTGTTATGGTCTATATGTGTCATGTGTCCCCCCCCCCCCCCCCCCCCGAGACTCAGCTCGAACAGACGGGGAGTCTAACGCACATAGACATTCTCATCGACAACACATTGTCTCAGAAAATGCAGCTCCATCTCCAGAGACTGGGATCTGAAAGGTCACATCAGACTCCTTACAGAGACACAGACACACAGCGACAGAGACAGACACACAGGGCAGGAGAGAGAGACACAGACACACAGCGACAGAGAGAGAGACAGACACACAGCGACAGAAGGAGACACACAGGGCAGGAGAGAGACACAGACACACAGCGACAGAAGGAGACACACAGGGCAGGAGAGAGAGACACAGACACACAGCGACAGAGAGAGACACACAGGGCAGAAGAGAGAGACACAGACACACAGCGACAGAAACAGACACACAGCGACAGAAGGAGACACACAGGGCAGAAGAGAGAGACACAGACACACAGCGACAGAAGGAGACACACAGGGCAGGAGAGAGAGACACAGACACACAGCGACAGACAGAGAGAGACACACAGGGCAGAAGAGAGAGACAGACACACAGCGACAGACAGAGAGAGACACACAGGGCAGGAGAGAGAGACACAGACACACAGCGACAGACAGAGAAAGACACACAGGGCAGGAGAGAGAGACACAGACACACAGCAACACCGGCAGAAACACAGAGACACACAGAGACAGAAATACAGACATACAGAGCCAGAGAGACAGAGAAAGATACTGACACACAGAGACAGAGAGAGACAGAGACACGGACACCGGAAGGCAGAGAGAGAGAGAGAGACACAAAGACAGAGAGAGAGAGACAAAGACAGAGAGAGACACAGAGACAGAGATGGAGAGACACAGTGACAGAGATGGAGAGACACAGAGACACAGACAAACAGAGTGAGAGAGACACAGAATGAGATACACATAAAGTGAGAGCCAGAGATAGTGAGAGAGAGAGACACAACAACAACTACTTGCATTTATATAGCGCCCTTCATATGGGCTCGTCCGCTACAGACATAGAGAGAGTGAGAGACAGACACAGAGAGTGAGAGACAGTCATAGAGAGAATGAAACAGAGTGAGACAGATGGATTAAGAGAGACAGTGAAAGCCAGAGAGAGAGAGAGTGAGAGGCAGAGAGAGTGAGAGGCAGAGAGAGTGAGAGGTAGAGAGAGAGAGAGTGAGAGGCAGAGAGAGTGAGACGTAGAGATTGAGAGTGAGAGGCAGAGAGAGTGAGAGGCAGAGAGAGTGAGAGGTTGAGAGTGAGAGGCAGAGAGAGTGAGAGGCAGAGAGAGTGAGAGGTTGAGAGGCAGAGAGAGAGAGGCACAGAGAGAGAGAGTGAGAGGCAGAGAGAGTGAGAGAGAGTGAGTGAGAGGCAGAGAGAGAGAGTGAGGCAGAGAGAGAGGGAGTGAGAGGCAGAGAGAGTGAGAGGTTGAGAGTGAGAGGCAGAGAGAGTGAGAGGCAGAGAGAGTGAGAGGTTGAGAGTGAGAGGCAGAGAGAGTGAGAGGCAGAGAGAGTGAGAGTGAGAGGCAGAGAGAGAGTGAGAGGCACACAGAGAGAGAGTGAGAGGCAGAGAGAGTGAGAGGTAGAGAGTGAGAGGCAGAGAGAGTGAGAGGCAAGAGAGAGTGAGAGGTAGAGAGTGAGAGGCAGAGAGAGTGAGTGAGTGAGAGGCAGAGAGAGAGAGTGAGAGGCAGAGAGAGAGGGAGTGAGGCAGAGAGAGAGAGAGAGAGAGGGAGTGAGGCAGAGAGAGAGTGTGAGAGGCAGAGAGAGAGGGAGTGAGGCAGAGAGAGAGAGTGAGAGGCAGAGAGAGAGAGTGAGAGGCAGAGAGAGAGGGAGTGAGGCAGAGAGAGAGAGGGAGTGAGGCAGAGAGAGAGAGTGAGAGACAGAGAGAGAGGGAGTGAGAGGCAGAGAGAGAGGGAGTGAGAGGCAGAGAGAGAGGGAGTGAGAGACAGAGAGAGAGAGTGTGAGAGGCAGAAAGTGAGAGACACAGCTAATGAGAGACAGTGAGCGATTGAGAGGCGGAGAGCGAGAACAATAATAATTATTGGCCCACTCGTCCAGAACAATAAGGTCACGGTTGCGTCTGTCCACAACGTTAGGGGTGACTTGTCCTGCAACACCACTTGGTGGCTGAGCAAATTAATAACAGCTGAGTTTGCACACACCCTCCCATCGCTGTTGACTCTAACCCCATCCATCGCCTGGTGCCTCAGCCATTCGCTGCGGCCGTGTGTCTCCGGTGACTGCGTGTGGGGTGTGCATGAGAGAGAGAGAGAGACGGAGAGCTGGGATGGTCTGCCATCTCTGGCAAAAAGGCAGGAGGGAGTGTGGAAAGGTCCCTACCCTCCCCGTGGCCATGGCAACTGACAGCTGCGTTGAATACAGAGCAGCGGGTCCTTGCGCTAATTGGAAGGAACGCCGCAGAAACCACAAAGGTCAGGCTCTCAGCCGCTCCGCTCCGCTCTCGTCTCCGAGACGGGAGCCTGTGTCTCCAGCTCCCGCGTCAGGGGCGCTCTGAGCTCCCAGCACAGCGCTGGGGGGGTGGGGTGGGGTGGGGTGGGGTGGGGTGGTGGGGGGAAGTCCTGCATTGTCAGAGCCACCGTCCTTCGGATGAGATGGTAACCCGAAGGCAAAATACCGCAGATGCTGGAAATCTGAAACACAACAACAACAACTTGCATTTCTATAGCGCCCTTCACTGTATAAATAACCCTGTGCCGGGGCGGCTGGGAACGCTCAGCAGGTCAGGCAGCATCTATGGAGAGAGGAAAGTGAGTTTAATGTTTCAGGTCGTCAGAACTGACCAAGGTCAGCGACCTAAGACGTTAATTCCCTTTCCTCTCTCCGTAGGTGCTGTTAAACCGAGCTCCTCGTGTGTCCCCTGTTCTGTATTAAAGTCCTACATAAAAATAATAATAATCCTCGCATTTGATACAGCGCCTTAACACGTCTTCGAGACGTCTCAGAGCGCCTCAAGGAATATACTGTGAAGTGAATTGACTGTATATTTTGTGGGCTGACATCTCTTAACTCTGAGGCTGTGTGTGAGGGGGAAGGTTCATGGGGGAGAGAGGTATGTGTGGGTTGGGGGGGGGGTGCAGAGTTTTGTAGGGGTTGGGGGGGGTGGGGGTGGGATGTGATGGACGTGTAAACAGTCCGAGCTTTGGACTGAGTTTATCTGGAGTGGAGCTGAAAACCCCGGATACCGCCAGAAAAACTCACTTATTTTAAGCGTCTGTCAAAATGTGTCTCAGAGTTAGAGATGTCAACGCTGTCGGTGAGTGTGGTTGTGGGAAGGTCTCGAGTTTATAACAAGTGCTTGTGGGAGGCTGTTTACACAGGAATGGGAGTGGGGGGGGAGACTGTTTATTACAGTTAAACTCCTCCGCTGTGTGGGGCCCCTCAATCCCCCCTCCCGCCCCATCAGGACGTCCCAGTTTCTCTCGTTCTCAGCGCGGTTTAGCCTTGGCTCTGATTCAGGGGGTTGTGGTTTGAGCCCCCACATCAGTGACTCTGAGCTTCCAGTGCCGACTGACTCCTTCTCGGAGATGCTGTCCTTCAGGTGATTGTTAAACTGTGCTCTCCTGTCCAGGCCCTGTCCAGGTGGACGTTAAAGATATCCCACAGTGCCGTTGAAAAGAGAAGGGAATTTCTCTGGCCAACAGTCCCCCAGATAAATTTTTGTTATTGTCTTCAGACACACTCACACGCACACACTCATTCACTCATACACACTCACTCACGCACACACTCAAACACACACACACACACACACTAATTCACTCTCACACACACTCACACAGTTAAACACCCACACACTAACTCACTCACTCTCATACGCACACTCAAACACACACTCACTCAAACTTACATACTTTTACATACACACATGCACATTGAGTGGTTTGATGTGTCCTGAATGTCCAGCGTTTCCTCCCAGCAAAAATCCCCACCCCCCCCTCCCCACCCCCCCACTTAGTAGGGAATGTCAGTGGAGAGACAGATGGATTTTCCATTACCCGGGAGGTCCTGGCTGCCAGCCAGCCGCTGGCCGGAGCCCCAGATGCTTTGGGAAACGGAGAACTATTGGGAATCTCATCAACAAAGCTCCTTGTGAGAGAGCCTCGATGACTTTCAGACATCCACGATCACACGAGTGGTCCCCAGACCAAACCCCTGTTAACGGGAGAGTGTGACAGATCAGCCATGACCTTAGGCAATGCTCCACGACTGTTCTTGGGACACTGCTGAGCGCAATTGGCTGCCGCTTTGCCCACAAAATACTCAGTCACTCCACTTTACAGTATATGACGTGAAGTGCTTTGAGACGTCTCAACTACGTGATAAGG
This sequence comes from Callorhinchus milii, assembly GCF_018977255.1. NCBI lineage: Eukaryota > Metazoa > Chordata > Chondrichthyes > Chimaeriformes > Callorhinchidae > Callorhinchus > Callorhinchus milii. The sequence goes on along the minus strand of NW_024704746.1, from coordinate 3,596,260 downwards.
CGCTATATCAAATGCAAGGATTATTATTGTTATTAATCCATGCCCAACCATCACAGCATCCAGCTCTTTATAAACCAGCCGCAGCCTCAACCAAACCACCTTCCTGGTGGGAGGACAGGAACAGGAAGAGGCCATTCAGCCCACCGAGTCCCCCGACAGGAGTGGGTTATCGCTATAGGGCACGGCCAGCGAGAGTCACTGCCTTTTGGAGGGGGCGGGCGGGGGGCAAATTGGAAAGGGAGGGTTGGGGGGGGTGGAGAGAGAGAGAGATCTGCATTGTCAGAGACGCCATCCTTCAGATAAGACGTTGTAGATCTCCGCTCCATCTGTGGCCTATTCGGGTGGACGTTAAAGAGCTCACGTGGCACTGTCGGGAAAAGAGAAGGGAGTTTTTTTTCTCTCTCTTCTGTTGTCTTCACCTAATTGCTCGCTCGCTCGCATCACTCCTGTTTGTGTAACGTTACCTCTCACCAATTGGCTCCCACGTGTGCCTGCAAAATGCGCACTTAGATTACATGTTACAGTATATAAATCCTGTGAAGTGCCTTAGGATGTTTTGATGAGGTGATAAGGAGCTGGATCAAACCCAAGGATTATTGTTCTTATTAAGAACTGAGAGTCTTGTAGTTTAGTGCTTAAAAACGCTCACCTCGCAGGCGAGAGGACCCCAGGTTCGATTCCCGAGCAGGGCAAAACCTTGTGAGAGTTCTCCTTGCTCCACACACCTCTGTTTAGTTAGCGGTAAGTAGGAACCTGGGTGTTAGTCGATTAGATCGTGTTAGTCGAATAATCCCTTCGCTTAATCCACGACTGTTTGCTGGAAGCTGCTGTGCGCAATTGGCTGCCGTGTTCTGCCCGCAAAGTGCACAGTCAAATCACTGTACAACATATTCTGTGAAGCACTTTGAGGTGTCTCAGTGACGTGATTAGGCGCTATATCCAATGCAAGGATTATTGTTATTGTTTGTGCCTAACTGGCCACTACTGATAACTAGTCACTGATCCACTTTCACTCAGAGCGACGAGTTATCAGGACTGTGCAGCTCCTCGGGACGTCCTCTTGACGTGAGAGGCGCTGTACAAATCTAATTTGTTGCTGGTGTTGTTTACTCTGCAATGCTCAGGAGGCCATTCAGCCCATCCAGCCTGCTCCACCACTCTTTCCTGACTCTTCTGCACATCCCTCGCTCTGCCCTTCTCTTCCCGAATATCTGTCCATCTCTCTCTTGCACTGGATTCTCTCGCCCCTTCCCGGGGGGGGTGGGGGGGGGGGGGTGGTGGTATAAGCAAGTGAAGCAGCTGCAGCGAAGAACTTTATATCCTTGTTGCTAAGCAGCCGCCAGAGTGACGTGGGCTTCCAGTGAGATCGACCCAGACCCCCAAGCCCGCTCCCACCTCCAGCTCTCTGCCTCGGCGGTGGGGGGGGAGAGAGAAGTCTGTAAGAGACGCAAACAGAGTGAGAGAGAAGGACACAGAGAGTGAGAGAGATACAGAGACACACACATAGAGTGAGACACATACACAGAGTGAGAGAGGCGCTCGCACACACACACACACACACAGTGAGAGATATACACACAGAGTGGAAGAGATACACACAGTGAGAGAGAGATACAGAGACACACACATAGAGTGAGACACATACACAGAGTGAGAGAGGCGCTCACACACACACACACACAGTGAGAGATATACACACAGAGTGGAAGAGATACACACAGTGAGAGAGAGATACAGAGACACACGCACACGGCGAGAAAGATACACACAGAGAGTGAAAGAGATACACACACACAGAGTGAGAGATACAGAGACGCACACACACACACAGAATTACACTCACGGAATGAGAGAGAGATAGAGACACACACACGTACAGAGTGAGACAGATAGAGAGATTCACACACACAGAGTGAGAGAGAGACACACACACACAGAGTGAGACAGATACAGAGAGATTCACACACACAGAGTGAGAGAGACACACACACAGAGTGAGACAGATACGGAGAGAACCACACACACAGAGTGAGAGAGATATACACACACGCGCAGAGTGAGAGAGAGAGAAGAGAGACGCACACGCAGTGAGCGGTAGAAAAACATATGCACACATACAGTGAGAGAAATAGGGAGCAGCGAGAGAGGGAAGAAGTTGGAGGAGGGAAAGATGCAGAAAGAAAAGAGAGGGGGAGAGAGCGAGGATTCGGGGGTGGCGATGTGGGGAGTGGTGCGTTCATTGAGCTGCTGTTAATGACTGAGACGAGTGCTACAGGAGTGAGACTCGCAGTGTAAAGTGCAGAATAACTTTAAATATTAATTCATTTAAACTTCAAAACCTTATCACTCACTTACCTCATCACTCCACCTGTCACTCTGTTTCTATATATATAATCTCTCTTTTCGTCTCTCTCTCTCTCTCTCTCTCTCTGTCTGCTTCCCACCCCCCCACTCTCTCTGTATCTCTCCCCCCCCTCCCTCTCTCTCAGTCTTTTGGTCTCTCTCTCACCCTTTCTTTCACTCTCTCTGCCTCACTCCCTCCCTCCCTATCTCCGTCTCTCTTGTCTGTCTGCGTCTCTCTCTCCCTCAGTCTCGGCCCCTTTCTGTCTCTCTCCCGCTCTCTGTTTTTCTCTCCCTATGTCTCACACACACACACACACACACAGTGATGAGCAGAGGATTACTTGCTGACTGTGAGGCTGACATCATTGAGTTGCCTGACATGAGTTCGAGTCTCTGGTCTCTGAGGGTGGTGGTGGGGGTGGGGAGGGGGGTGGTGGTGGTGGTGGTGCGTGAGACGGGCACCAATTATTCACAGCCTTAAATCTTTAATGGTTGCCGGCTCCCGAGCTGTCAGAGGGATTAAATTCCATTTGTCACGCTGACAGCAAGAAAGTATCATGCACAAATACACAATAAGGAAGCAGCGAGAGGTGATTGTTAGAGACAGGCAGACCATCACCCCCCAAACCCCCCCCCCCTTCATCCTTGCCAGGCTCTACCAACTCCCTCACACCCACGCCCCCCAAACCACCACCGCCGCCCCTCGCCAGGCTCCATCACTGCCCATCACCCCCAAAGTGCACTGTTTAAAACATTTTCCGCCCGTAAAGACACACGGCATATTCTGTGAAAGAGCTCAGCCGCATTTTTTTTTCCTTCTGTTCCTGGGTTCCTACGATAAGGCGCTGTATCAAACGCAATGGTTATCATTATTTTTATACTCGTCAGAGGGCTCTACACGCGATCAGCCGCGCCTCAGCTCCGTCTCCCTCGACACCCTGACCCAACAAATAGCTGTCCGCACCTCCACCCTGGCAATTCCACTTAACCTGGCGCCCCTAGCCTTTTGGGGGGAGAGAATTCCAGATTTTTGTGCTTTCTCCCCCGGGTTGGATTCCCGGGCACGGCGAAACATTGGCCAAGTTTCCTTACTCCACACGCCACTGTTTACCCAGCGGTAAGCAGGAACCCGGTTGTCAGTCAATTGGAGGATCGCTTTTCTGGGAATAATAATTCCTTTAAAATAAATAAAAATAATTTGGTCACTCAATCCACGATTGGCTACCGCGTTTCGACCGCAAAACGTACATTCAATTCACTTTACAGTATATTCCATAAGGCGCTTTGAGATGTCTCGAAATCACGATAAGGCGCTGTATCAAATGCAAGGATTATCTTATTATTATCCTCCTCCTAACCTTCACATCTCAATGGTTTTTAGCAAGTTAGACTCCAGCAGTTACCCCAAGGCACACTCTGCAGAATTAGGTAAGCAGGAATGCATCCCTCCAGGGAGAGAGAGAGTGCATTCAATTCCAATAATCTATCTCTGGGGTTTCCGTGTGTCGGTGGGATGCTGCATGGAAGTCTCATCTCGGTTTGGATGCTCTCCCATTTTGTTTTGCTCACAAAATGTACAGTCGAATCACCTTACAGTACAAGCGTGACAAGGCGCGAGATCAAATGCAAGGATTATTGTTATTAAGCAAGTTGATGGGTTTCTGCATGTGTCACACACAGCTGACCAAAAAAGATCAAAAAGAGGGGTCTCAACTCCACCAAACAGCCCCCCCCCCCAACACAAAGAGCAGAGGAAACTTCCGCTTATTAGCCTCAGACCCACTATCAGCTCTTTCATCATTTGTGAAAAGATGTTTTTCTCTAGAATTCAGGAGAAATGTCTCTTCACCTCAGCTCCCAGCCCAACCTCTCAGGCTACTGGTTACCTCCCGCCATCTTATGGTGACATTATGTAATTACTACTCATTTTGAAAGCCAAAATAATACGGCAAGTCTCTGTGCTGGTGCTCGCTCCCCCACTGAAGCTCTCTACTCTAATCGCATTCCCTGCTCTCTCACCACCAGGTCTGCGCTAGGAGGAAGGGAATAGGTGAGGATAGCTGTAGAGTGTAGGAGGAAAAGTGATGGAGGTGAGGAGTCCTGAAGCGTAGGAGGCAAGGAAGTGTGAAGGAGGTGAGGAGACCTGGAGTCGAGGAGGAAGGGAAAAGTGAGGGAGGTGAGGAATCCTAGAATGCTGGAAGAAGGGAAGAGTGAGGGAGGTGAGGAGTCCTGGTGTGCAGGAGGATGGGAAGTGTTAGGGAGGTGAGGAGTCCTGGATTGTAGGAGGAAGAGATGTGTGAGGGAGGTGAGAATAGGGTATAGGAGGAAGGGAAGGGTGAAGTTATGTAGTATACGAAGAAGGGATGTGCGAAGGAGTTCAGGTATCCTGGAATGTATCCTGGAATCCTGAAGGGAGGAATGAAGGAAGTTAGAAGTCCTGGAGTGTAGGAGGAAGGGAAGAATGAGGGAGGTGAGGCGTTCTGTGGTGTAGGAGGAATGGAATTGTAAAGGAGGTGAGGAGTCCTGGAGTGTACGAGGAAGGGAACAGTGAGGGAAGTGAGTTGTCCTGGAGTGCAGAATGAAGGGAAGCGTGAAGGAGGTGCAGAGTCCTGGCGTGTTGGTGGAAGAAAAGTGTGAAGGAGGTGAAGGTGGTGTGTTGGAGGAAATGAAGCGTGAAGGTGAGGAGTCCTAGAGTGTAGGGGGAAGGGAAGCGTAAACGCGGTTTCCTGGAGGAGTGGAGTCCTGGAGTGTAGGAGGAGGGAAGTGTGAGGGGGGTTAGGAGTCCTGGAGTGTAGGAGGAAAGGAAGAGTGAGGGATGTGAGAAGTCGTAAATTATAGGAGGAAGGGAAGAGTGGGGGTGTTGATGAGTACTGGAGTATAGCAGCAAGTGAAGGTGAAGAGTCCTAGAGAGTAGGAGGAAGCGAATTGTGAAGGAGGTGAGGACTCCTGGAGTGTAGGAGGAAGGGAAGCGTGAGGGCGTTGAAGAGTCCTGGTGTGTAGGTGAAAGAGTAGCGTGAAGGAGGTGAGGAGTCCTAGATGCAGGAATAAGGGAAGAGTGAGGGAGATGAGGAGTCCTAGAGAATAGGAGGAATGGAAAAGTGAACCAGGTGAGGAGTCCTCGAGTGTAGGAGGAAGGGGAGTGTAGGAGTGAGGGAGGTGTGGTGGCCTGAAGTGTAGGAGGAATGGAAGAATGAGGGCGGTGATGGGTCCTGGAGTGAAGGAGGAACACGTAAGAGTGCGGGAGATGAGGAGTCTTGGAGTGCAGGAAGGGAAGCGTGAAAGAGGTGAGGAATGTAGGAGGAAGGATAGAGTGAGTGAGGTGTGGTGTCCTGGTGTGTAGGAGGAAGGGAAGCGTGAAGGTGGTCAGGAGTCTTGGAGCGTAGGGGAAGCAATGAGTACGGGAGGTGAGGAATCATGAAGTATAGGAGGAAGGGAAGCATGAATGTGTTGAGAAGTCCTGGAGTATAGGAGGAAGAGATGTGAAAGAGTTGAGGTGTCCTGGAGTGTAGGAGGAAGGGAATTGTAAAGGAGGTGAGAAGTCCCGGAGTGTAGCAGGAAGGGAAGAGTGAGGGACGTGAGGAGATCCTCAGTGTAGAAGGAAGGGAAACGTGAAGGAGGTGAGGAGAACTGGAGTGTAGGGGAAAGGGAAGAGTGTGAGAGTTGAGGAGTCCCGGAGTATAGGAGGAATGAAAGGTGTTGGATCCTGGAGTGTAGTAGGAAGCGAAGAGTGAGGGAGGTGAGGAGTCCTGGAGTATAGGAGATAGGGAAGTGTGAAGGAGGTGAGGTGTCCTGGAGTGTAGGAAGAAGGGAAGAGTGAGGGAGCTTAGGAATCCTGAAGTGTAAGAGGAAGGGAAGAGTGTGGGAGATGAGGAGTCCTGGCGTGAAGGAGGAAGGGAAGCGTGTAGGTGGTGAGGAGTCCTCGAGCGTAGAAGGAAGGGGAGTGTAGGATCGAGGGAAGTGAGATGTCCTGGAGTGTAGGAGGATGGGAAGAATGAGGGTGGTGAGGAGTCCTGGAGTGACGGCGAAACATAAGAGCAGTGAGATGAGGAGTCCTGGAGTGTACGAGGAAGGGAGTAATGCGTGAGGTGTGGTGTCCTGGAGTGTAGGAGGAAGGGAAGCATGAAAGAGATAAGCAGTGTACGAGGAAGGGAAGGGGAAGGGAGATGAGGAGTCTGAAGCATAGGAAGAAGGGAAGCGTGAAAGAGGTGAGGCGTGTAGGAGGAAGTGAAGTGTGAGTGAGGTGTGGTGTCCTGGAGTGTAGGAGGAAGGGAAGAGTGAAGGCGGTGAGGAGTCCTGGATTGTAAGAGGAAAGGAAGAGTGAGGGAGTTGAGGAGTCCTGAAATATAGGAGGAAGGGAAGGTGAGGAATCCTGGTGTGTAGGAGGAAGTGAAGCATTAATGAGGTGAGGATTCCTGGAATGTAGGGGGAAGGGAAGAGTGAATGAGGTGAGGAGTACTGGAGTGAAGGCGAAATGTAAGTGTGGGAGATGAGGACTCTTGGAGTGTACAAGGAAAGGAAGTATGAGGGCAGTGAGGAGTCCTGGAGTGCAGCAGGAAGGGAAGCGTGAGGGAGGTGAGGAGTCCTGGAGTGTAGGAGGAAGAGTGAAGGAGGTGAGGGGTCGTGGAGTGTAGGAGGATGGGAAGAATTAGGGAGGCGAGGAGTCCTGGAGTGTAGGAGGAAGGGAAGTGTAAAGGAGGTGAAGAGTCTGGAGTGTAGGAGGAAGGGAAGTGTAAAGGAGGTGAGGAGTCCTGGAGTGAAGGAGGAAGGGAAGTGTAAAGGAGGTGAGGAGTCCTGGAGTGTAGGAGGATGGGAAGAATTAGGGAGGTGAGGAGTCTGGAGTGTAGGAGGATGGGAAGTGTAAAGTAGGTGAGGAGTCCTGGAGTGAAGGAGGAAGGGAAGTGTAAAGGAGGTGAGGAGTCCTGGAGTGTAGGAGGATGGGAAGAATTAGGGAGGTGAGGAGTCCTGGAGTGAAGGAGGAAGGGAAGAGCAATATCTTGCTAATGAAGCTCTCTTGTGTTTCTACGCAGTTTCGAGTTGGAAAATGGGGCGTCCGGAGGCCGGAGCCCACTGGACACACAGCCGAGCCCGGGGTCAGCGCTGGTTCTCCAGACCACCGTCCCAAGCCAGGGCCAGCGACGAGAGTCGTTCCTGTACCGCTCCGACAGCGACTACGAGCTGTCGCCCAAGTCCATGTCCAGGAACTCCTCCATCGCCAGCGAGATGTACGGCAGAGCGCCGCGCTCCAGCTGCCGCGTTTCGCCCACGCAATACGCAGTCACTGCGCTCTACAGCGGATGCTGTGAAGCGCTTTGAGGAGTTGGAACACACACGTCACGAGGTTGTGGATTCGAGCCCTGCACGACGGGGGACTCTGAGCTCATAGGCCAACCTGACGCTCCAGTACAGCGCTGGGTGGGTGGGTGGGGTGGGGTGGAGGGTGGGGGTGCGGGGGGTGGGGACACTACACTGGGGTTGTGTTAGAACGAGCCGCCGGAGTGGGAATGGGGAGCCATTAGACTCACAGTGACTGAACTCTACTCTTCTGCTTTTCAGGCACGGAGATGACCTGATAGTCACACCGTTTGCCCAGGTACGTTTCTCCCCCCCCCCCTCACTCTTTCCTCCCCCCCCCACCCAGTCGCTCTGCGGTCACTCCGGCGGTGACGGCTGATTCCTCTCATTACTCGTCCTCAGGTTCTGGCCAGTCTGAGGAGCATCAGGAGCAACTTCTCCTTATTGACCAACGTGCAGGGAGCCACTGGCAGGTACCTTCCGCAGTGCTGGGGAGCAGTGCTGGGGGGGCGCAGTGCTGGGGGGTGGGGCAGTGCTGGGGGGGGCGCAGTGCTGGGGGGCAGTGCTGAATGGGAGCATTGGTGGTGATGGTGGGGAGGGGGGGGCGGTAGTGCTGGTTGGGGGAGGGGAGGCAATGATGGGAGGGGGGGAGTGTGGGACCATGTGGAGTCCTGTAGCTCAGTGGTCAGAGCACTCGCAGGAGGACCCAGGTTCGATTCCCATGCGGGAAGGAAACATAGGGAGGTTACCTCACTCCACGCACCTCTGTTAATTAGCAATAAGTAAGAACCCAGTTGTTAGCCGATCTCTTTACCAGGATAATAAATTCCCCCCCCCACCCCTTCCCCCTTCCCCCTTTCCCCCCCCCGCCCCCGCCACCCCCAAAATAATGTGGTCACTCGACCCACCAATGTTTGCGGTTGCGTTTTTCCCACAAAATGCACAGTCAATTCACTTTGCAGCACATTCCCGTGAAGCGCTTTGAGACGTCTCGACGACGTAATGCGTGGGCTATTATTATTATTATTATTATTATTATTTAACAGCTGCTTACAGTGCCCAGGAACTGCCAGCAGAGGGCGATCACGCACAGCCCCCGATCTTATCAATAATCCTTGCGTTTGATGCAGCGCCTTATTCCGTCTCCGAGAACGTCTCAAAGCGCTTCGCGGGACACACTGATTATTTCGAGCCGCTTTTTAATGCGCGTCGGAATTTCAAAACCTACCAACCAGTACCCGGGGAAGCTGCGTCCTGTTAGTTTAGTTGATTACTTGATTTGTTTATCGCCCGTTACACTATTTTCCGTTTACAATCTCTGCAAAAAAACAGTCACTACACCAGACTGCGGGTACCTGGGGCGAATGTTGGGGGTTGGGGATCGGACTATTGTGGGGGGAGTGGGTGGAGACGGAGCTTTTATTGTTTACCGTGAGAAAGTAGGTCACTGCCCACTCTTCTTCACTCTCTCTCTCTCTCTCTCTCTCTCTCTCTCTCTCTGTCTTCCTTACATTTTTCTTATTCTCACATTCACTCTTTCTCACTCTATCTACTCTCTATCGCTCACTCTGTCTCACTCACTCCGGCTGTGTCTCCCTCTCACTGACTCTCTTCCTCTGCCTTTCTCATGTTTTCTCTTATTCTTACCTTCACTCTCTCTCTCTCTCTCTCTCTCGCTTTATCTCACTCACTATCTCTCTCTCACCTATCTCTCACTCGCTATCACTCTTTCTCTCACGCTATCTCACTCTCTGTCTCTCTTAATCTCTCTCTCACTCTATCTCACTCTTAACTTACTAACACTCCATTCCCCCTCCCTCTCTCTCTCTCTCTCTCTCTCACTCACTCTAACTCACTCACTATCACTCCATCTCTCTCTCTCTCACTCTATGTCACTCACTCTCACTCTCACTCACTCTCTCTCTCTCTGTACAGGAGATCCCCAGCTGGGACCCAGACTCCGTGCACCCGAATCAGCCTGACAGGTACGCGATTATCTCTTTAAAGACTGGTTGCTCGAAGGGCAGATTGGGTGCTGGTGTTTTGTTTGTCTGCGTCTCGCCCTCAGTCCTGTCTCAGTCTCTGTCTCCCCTGTCTAAGTCTCTGTCCCAGCCACAAGCCAGAGAGAGACACCTGCCCAGAGAGAGAGAACTTCCTTCTCTTTTTATGTAACCACAGCGCCACGGGATCATCAACGTCCACCTGAACAGCCAGGAACTTGCTTTAACGTCTCATTTGAAGGACAGAATCTCTTGATAATGTAACCCCCCCCCCCCACCCACCCCCAGCATTGCACTGGAACATCAGCACACGACTTCCTGGAGCGAGAGAGAGAGAGAGAGAGAGAAAGAGAGTACGTGAGTGAGAGAGAGAGAGAGAGAGAGAGAGCGTGTGTGAGACTGAGTACATGAGAGTGAGAGAGAGCGATAGAGAGAGCGCACGAGAGTGAGAGGACGAGAGAGAGAGAGAGAAAGCGCGTGAGAGGGCGTGGGAGAGAGGGTGCGTGCACGAGAGAGAGAGTAAGAGAGAGAGAGCACAAAAGAGAGCGAGAGAGAGAGAGCGAGGGGCTGAGCCGGGCTGGGAGTCAGGCTGACGGCAGCTCGGGCTGATGTCCATTGTTACTGTCTCTGTTCTTCCCGTTGCCGAGCAGTTTGACGTCAGAGCTGTGTGTGTGACCTCCGTGTCCCCTTCCTCGCTCAACAGGGCATTTCCTGTCTCCCGCTGGACAGAAAGTGTCTCACAAGGTCTCGGTTACTCCCCCACCCCCCCCCCCCACCCCTCGCCAAACCAATGAATCTTCCAGAAGGCGGCCGTTCTCTCCATCCAAGCTCCACATCGGGGGTTTTGAGCTCGCAGTCCAGTGCAGCACTGGGGTTGTCAGAGAAGCTATCATTCAGATGAGACGTTTTGAACCCCACCACCTAGCACAACCCCCCCACCTCCCACCTCCTACCTCCCCCCGCCCGCCTGCGCCCTGTCCAGGCAGACGTTAAAGACCTCCGGGGCGCTGTCGTAAAAGAGAAGGGAGTTTCTCCCTCTCCCCCGGTGTCCTGGCCGACAATCCCACCCGCAGATAAAGATTGCTCGCTCGCTCGCTCGCTTCACGGCTGTGCACAAATTGCCGGCACAGAGCTTGGCTCACGCAAGACGCAGTCACTACACTTTTCAGTGAAATCCTGTGAAACTTTTGAGACATCTCAACCGTAAGTCGTACCAGATTGCAAAGGTTATTATTCTTATTAATAATAATTCTCGCATTTAACGCGGCGCCTGATCACGTCTTCACTGGATAATACTGCAAAGTGAATTGGCTGTATTTTTGTGGGCGAAATTATTATTATTGTACAATCTGCGTTCTCAAAAGAGGGGATGAGAGAGATATTGATGGAGGGTTTCGGCTGTGGGGAATTGGGGGCTTCCCTCTTCCTCCCCCCCCCCCGCCATCGCTGTTTAAACGCAGAGAGAGAAGGCTGAGCAGAATTAATGGTGTCATTTAACGTCATCTGGGATGCGGAAAAGAGGGAATTTCCTGTTATTCTGGCTCTCCGAAGTATGCTACACAGGGGCAGCTTTTTCCTGTTCCTGTTTGTCGGCTCTGAGGAAGCTGGGAACTGACGTCTGGAATGAGAATCAGTAAAAACGAGGCGAGAAAAACAACTCAATCCCCCAACCCCAACCCCCCCCACCCCCCAGGGAGTCCTGTAGCTCAGCGGTTTGACTGCTTGACTTGCAAGCGAGAGAACCTGGGTTTAATTGCCGGCAGGGCAAAACGTTGGGCAACTTTCCCTACTCCACACGCCTCTGTAAGTGGGAACCCGGTCGTTAGTCGAATGGCGTATTGCTTTTCGGGGGTAATAAGCCTTCACTCAGTGCGCGACTGTTTGTGGGAAGCTGCTGTGCGCAAATTTTTCACCCACAAAATACGCAGTCAATTCACTTTACAGTACGTTCTGTGAAGCGCTTTGAGACAACAACAAAATTACATCTGTAAAGCGCCTGTCAGGTCAGGAGGACGTCCCAAGGCGCTGGACAGATGGAGTTACGGACCCGAGCTGGGGGTCGGGGTTGGGGTGGGTGGAGTGCAGGGAGATCGAAAGCACGGTCGAAGAGGAGGGTCTTGAGATGTGTCTTGAAGGTGGCGAGGGAGGAGGCGAGGCGGAGGGACTGCGGGATGAAGTTCCAGAGGTCGAGGGCAGAGTGGCAGAAAGCCCACCTGCCAATAGTGTGGCGAGCGAGTCGGGGGACGTGAAGCAGGCCGGAGCCGCTGAGTGGAGGGACGAGCAGGATGGAAGGGGGTTAGGAGGTCACGGAGATAGTGGAGAGAAGACCGTGGAGGGCTTTGAAGGTGAGGATCAGAATCTTGAAGTGTATCCTCTGTGTGATGGGAAGCCAGTGGAGTCAGGCGAGGATGGGGGTGACAGGGTCGCGGAGCCTGGTGCGGGAGAGGACACGGGCTGCAGAGTTCTGGATGATCTGCAGCCTGTGGAGGGAGGAGTTGGGGAGGCCGACAAGCGGGGAGCTTGCATAGTCAAGCCTCGATGTTATGAATGTGTGTATGAGGTTTTCGGGGCCTGCGGTGTGAGACAGTGGAGGAGCCGGGCGACATTGCAGAGGTGGGGGAAGGCAGAGCAGGTCGTTGCGCCGATGTGGGGTAGAAAAGATAGTTGAGGGTCAAACAAGACCCCAAAGTTCCAGACTGGCTTAGCAAGTTGGAGTGTGCAACCATGGACGGTGATGCTGTCAGCGCCTGAGACGTGGAGTCTCCGACGGGAGCCAAGGAGGAGAGCCTCGGTCTTGTTGACGTTCAACTGTAGAAAGTTGGCCATCATCCAGGACTTGATGTCTGACAGACATTCTGTCAGGACAGCAGTAGTCCTGGAGTCGAAGGTGGAGGCAGAGAGGTACAGTTGGGTGTCATCCGCATACATGTGGAAGTTGACCCCATGTCTACGGATGGTGTCACCAAGGGGGAGCACGTAGAGGTTGAAGAGGAGGGGGACAAGGACACAGCCCTGAGGAACACCGCACGAGACTGTACGGGGGCAAGAGGAGAAAGCGTTTTGTGGAGATGAAGCAGAGCCGTCTCAAAGACATGATAAGGCGCTATATCAAATGCAAGGATTATTATTGTTTTATCTCCTCTTTGCCCCGAAGATCTCTAACTCCTCCCCTGTTCCAACCACCACCACCCCCCTCCACCACCACCACCACCCACCGCCATAATGGCCGCTGTGTTTCTCTCCCTCCACATACTCAACTGCTGTATCTGTCTCGCCTCTGGGATAAGAAAGTTTGCGGTGCTGGTGGTTTGGGGGCTGCATTGTCGGGGATGAGATGTTAAACCTCACTCCCCGTCTGTGCTCTGTTCAGGCGGATGTTCCAGTGTCCTGCCCCCCCCCCCCCCCCCCCCCCCCAAATTCCCCAAATAAAATTTCGCTCACTTCATGGCCGTTTGTGGGAGGTCGCTGTGCGCAAACTGGTTGCGCACTTGGCCCGCAAAATACACAGTCACTACACTTTACGTTAAATCCGGTGAAGCGCTTTGAGGTGTTACTTTAACTCACGGGGAAGAGTTGGGAAGTGTCGGGTTTCATGATCTCACCCCCTCCCCCTCGGTAACTCACTCACTCACTCACTCAAACACACTCTCACGCGCACACCCACTGACTCACACACACTCCGTCACGTATAACTCTCTCTCACACACACACTCCCACACACAAACACTCTCTTGCACACACATCCTCTCGCGCACGCACTTTCTCTCGCACACACACGCACACACGACCCATTCTGAGTATGTTGATGACTGAATTGGAGTGAGTCACCATTGCGTCTTAGCTCAACAGTTTCCAATTCCCAGCCCGCCTCAGCCTCCGAGTGTCCACTTCCCCAGTAATTGACCTGAAAACTCCTCCACTCCTCCACCCTCCTTTCCCCTCCCCTCCCCCCTCCACATTACAACGGCTCACTTCCCAAACACAGGCTCTGTGTGCAAATTGCCTGTCGCGCTCGCCCACAAAACACAAGTCACTACGCTTTACAGTACTATCCTGCGCAGCAATATCTTCGGATGAGACGCTAACCTGAGGTTCCTGTCTGCCTGTTCCGGCGGACGTGAAAGATCCCAATGGCGCTATTGCGAACGAGAAGAGAGTTTCTCTCTCCCTGCGTCCGGGCCAACACTAAAACGTAGTCACTCGCGCCACGTCGCTGGCGGCCGGGGTTTCTCCCACAAAACACGCTCGCAGCGCTTCGCAGTGTATCCCGTGAAGCGCTTTGAGACGTCTCGACGACGCGATAAGGCGCGACATAGCCAAAAGTGCGAGGATGAAGCTCTTTAAGGCTTCCTCCGGTTGCGAAAGGCATTGAGTCATCATCTGATTGATGATGTTGTCGTCAATGGCAGCCGAAGCCGGTCTCCAGTTGGGGAAATCCAGGCCGTGTGTTTCCAGTTACTGGGGAGTTTCTTCACTCTGCTGCTGACTACACACGCACCCCCACGTGCGCCACACGCGTGTGGACACGCACACGCATGCACGCGCACGAAGCCCCGCACGCCACACGCGCGCACACATGCAAAACCCCCCCCCGCCACACACACCCGCGCTCACACATGCATCACCCTCCCACCCCCCTCCCGCCACACACACATCCCCGCGCGCGCACACATGCAACCCCCCCCGGAGCGCACAAATATACATGCCACACACACATACCCGCGCGCGCGTAACACCCCCACACACACACACTCTCCCCCCACACACACACGTGCGCGCACGCACCCTCCCCCCCCACTCACGCTCACACACGCACACAACCCCCCCCACACACACACACACACATGCATACACGCAACCCCCCAGCACACACACAGCTATGCTGCAGACCAAAAGCCACAGCACTGAACTCCGCAAGCGCGGCCCCAAAATTCCACCCGGTCTGAGCTTGTCTGACCCTTCGTCTAAAAACAAAATGAAAAGTGGCGCAGATAGTGCAGACACTTCTTAAAGACATCCCCACCCCTCACAGTGGGCATGTTAGTGTGTCCGTGAGGGTAGGTTTATTTTGTGTCTGTATGTGTGTGAGTGTGTGACTGTGTATATATGTAAGCGTGTGTGTGTCTGTGCATGTGAGTGTTTGTTTATGTCAGTGCATATGTGAGCGTGTGTGTGTGTGTGTGTGTCTGTCTGTGAGTGTCTATGAGTGTGTGAGTGTATGTGTGTGAGTGTATGTGTGTGAGTGAGTGTGTGTGTGAGTGAGTGTGTGTGTGAGTGAGTGTATTTGTGTGTGTGAGTGTGTGTGTGAGCGTATGTTTGTGTGTGTATGTGAGTGTCTGCGTTTGTAAGCGTGTGAGTGAATGAGGGGGAATTGGGGTTGGAGGGGGGAAGACCGAAGACTCCGAGCTGATGGATGTGTCACAGAGATCAGAGACCGAGCGAGCGAGAGCGACTCACGGCTCAGGCACGGCTTGTGACTAAGTCTAATTCCCAAAAGTGACGTCTTGTCTGGGAGTATTCCTCCAACTGGTTTTGGGAGGAGGGAAGTCAGTTCTAAGTGATTGCTGACATCCTGAAAGCCACAAAGAAACTCTGCAGTCAGTCAGTCAGACAGTCAGACAGACAAACAGACAGACAGACGCAAAGTACTGCAGATGCTGGAAATCTGAAATAAACACAGAAGTCGTTGGGAACGCTCAGCAGGTCAGGCAGCATCTACGGAGGAAGGAAAGTGAGTCAAAGTTTCAGGTCCACAATCCTTCGTCAGAACAGACAGGGCAGGACAGTCGGCAACCAAACTCACTCATTCACTCCACGAGAGTGAGAGAGAAGGATAGAGAGGAGAGAGGAGAGAGAGAGAGAGAGCAGGCAAGGGAGAGAGACAGAGAGGCAGAGCAAAGGAGCGAGAGAGGAGGAAAGAGAGCGAGCAAAGGAGCGAGAGAGAAGAAGGGAGAGAGAGCAAGCGAGGGGGAGAGAGAGAGAGAGAAAAAGAAAGAAAGAAAGAAAACGAAAGAAAGAAAGAAAGAAAGAAAAGAAAGAAAAGAAGCGAGAAAGCGAGGGAGCGAGTGGCCGAGGATGAAGGAGAAGTTGAGCGTGTCTCTGAGCCTCCCGGTGGGGTCGGAGCGGGAGAGTGGGGAGCTGGGCAGTGCTGATGGCCGGCCTGGCTACTTGTTTGCAGAGGAGTCATACCAGAAGGTGGCCATGGAGACACTGGAGGAACTGGACTGGTGCCTAGACCAGCTGGAGACCATCCAAACCTATCGCTCCGTCAGCGAGATGGCCTCCAACAAGGTACCGTGCTTAACCCTTCACTAATCCCACTCTCCCACCACTTCAGATAATCTATAATAAATAATTGCAAGAACTTGCACTTTTACAGCGCCCTCCGCTCAGGGCAGCGTCTCAGAGCGCTTAAGTAATAATCCTTGCATTTTTAATACAGCGCCTTTAAAGCTTCTTCGAGGCATCTCAAAACGCTTCACAGATTGTACTGTAAAGCGTAGCGACTGTGGGTATTTGCGGCCGCACAGCAGTGTCCCAAAAACAGCGGCGGATTGAGTGAAGCATTATTATTATTCTTTTTTTCAAGGGTTTATTACCCCGGAAAGCCATGTGCCGATCAAAACACAACCTTCCTACTTATTGTTAGGTAAACAGAGGCTTGCGTGTGGCGTAAGGAAACTTGCCTAACGTTTCACTCTGCCCGGGAATCAAACGCGGAATTTGCGGGGAGAATAATTCCTCTCCACCCCCTCCCCCCCAAATGTGGGCACTCAATCCATCTTTGTGGGACACTGCTGTGTGCTCCTGCGTTTCACCCACAGTCACTCCACTTTACAGTATATTATTTATACTGGGATTCTACCCTGCGTGTGGGGCGCTATATAGTGCAAGTTGTTGTTGTTATTCTGTGAAGCAACTTGAGACATCTCAGCAAAAGGCGCTATATCAAATGTGAGGATTATTCTAATAATAATAACAACTGCAGTCAGTCTCGGTGTGGCTCAAGGCATTGGTAACCCACGTCATGTACCTGAAAACGGGGAGAGGTGGGGAGTGGACGGGGAAACGAGTGAAGGTGAGGGGTGGGGGGGGGGGGGGGAAGAGGGGTCCCTTTAAATCTCCTTCTCTCCTCTCCTCTGCGAGTGATGTTTTGGCTCAGTTGGGTGTGGGTCCCGACAGAAAAACAGGAAGCGGTTGATTGTGGCGGGGAGGCGTGTGGAGGAGGCAATGAGACAGAGAGTGAGGTGGTAAGAGCGTCAGTGGGGTTGTTGAGCAAACAGCGAGAGCGGAGGTCACCGGACATTGCGGCCAGTGTGACGGGAGCACGATGGCGGGCGGGCTGGCTGGCTCTTCCTCTGCTGCCCTCTCATTGCTTGTCCACATCCGCCCGAGTGTTGTCTCCACGCACTGGCCTTTGTCTCTCTTCGTCGCAGCGTCAACACATAATCAGCCGCTCAGGATTTCCTACAACATACAACACAATAGAGGAGATAAACATTCATTGTCAACTCGCTGCCCCCACCAAACCCCACCTTCCCACCGCCGCCCCCACCGGAGCTCTCCACTCTAACCCCGGTCCCTGCCCTCTCCCCATCAGGGCTGTCCCGGTGCTCGCTCCCCCCCCCCCCCACTGGAGCTCTCCACTCTAACCCCAGTCCCTGCCCTCTCCCCATCACGGCTGTCCCGGTGCTCGCTCCCCCCCCCCCCACTGGAGCTCTCCACTCTAACCCCAGTCCCTGTCCTCTCCCCATCACGGCTGTCCCGGTGCTCACTCCCCCCACTGGAGCTCTCTACTCTAACCCCAGTCCCTGCCCTCTCCCCATCACGGCTGTCCCAGTACTCGCTCCCCCCCCACTGGAGCTCTCCACTCTAACCCCAGTCCCTGCCCTCTCCCCATCACGGCTGTCCCGGTGCTCGCTCCCCCCACTGGAGCTCTCTCCTCTAACCCCATTCCCTGTCTCTCTCTCTCTCTCTCCGCATCGGGTCTGTGCTGATACGCGCTCCCAGTGACAGACACAGTGCTGACAGCTGTGTATAGTTGAGTTGTCACACCCAGAAAAACATTCAGAGAGTTTGTGTTGAGCCTTAGGGTCACAGACCGTGAATGTAGTGGTTTCACTACCTCTGGCTCCTCGACCTCTCTGATCTCCACTCCCCCCCCCCCCCCCCCCCCACCCCTCCACCTCTATTTCCCGGCCAAGGGCAGCTCGTCACTGGGAACAATTGGCACATTATAAAGCAAGACGGACTGAACTGATCTTTCGTAACGTCTCTGACGAGATTGCTGCCTCCTTGACGTGAGCTCGGGGGAGCTCACAGGCTGGGGTTACGTTAATCTGCCCGATTTGGTAACATTGCCTCTCCTTCTCGTCCTCCTCCTCTCCGTGGTTGGGTTGTGAAACAACAGCTCTCCGCTTTGCCCAACCTCCCCATTAATGAGAGACTCCGCGCCCCACAGGCGAATCGATTCATTCCTAACATTCTTGCAGCTCGGCTCAGTCACTCACACTCTGACGCAGAAGGTTGTGGGTTCTGAGCTCACAGCCCAGGCTGACTGACTCTCCCGCCGGTGCTTCAGGGCTTCAGGTCGGACATTAAGCCAAGGTCCCGTCCTTGCCCTGTTCAGGCGGACGTTGAAGATCTCCCGCGACGCTGTTGGAAAAGACGAGGGAGTTTTTCTCGTTCTCTCTCCCCCCGGTTCGCTGGCCAATAACTCCCCAGAAAAAATCGCTCGCTCACCCCGTGGGCTGTTTGCAGGTCGTCGCTGCGCGCAAACCGGCTGCCGCCTTCGCCCACAAAATACACAGTCACTTCGCTGCACAGTAAAATCCCGCGAAGAGCCGTGAGACATCTCAACGACGTGATAAGACGCGATATGAAATGAAAGGATTATTATTACATTTGCCGTAATATCGAAGGCGACTGACAGCTCCTCACAGTGGTTATTGTTGGGTGTAGTGACCGTGTGTCGCAGCAGCCAGTTTTGAGCACAGGGACGTACGTCCCACACCCACGGCCATGAAGTGAAAGACGATATAAGGAGAGAGAACTCTCTTTTCTCGACAGTGCTGCGGGAGATTTTAACCGTCTGCCTGAATAGGGCACAGATAGGGAGTGGGGGTTAACAACTCATTCGAAGGACAGCACCACTGACAGTGCACCCACATTCCCCCAACACTGCACTGGAGCATCAGCCTCGACTGTGAGCTCAGAATCCCCAACGTGGGAGTGGGACGGGGGGATCAAATCCAACGCAGGTTGTCAGTTGGCGAATCACTTTCCGGGGGCAATAATCCCCTCCAACCAAAATAATAATAATAATAATAGTAATTGCATTTGATATAGCGCCTTAATCATGTCTTTATGACAGTATATACGTCTTTATTCGCAGCATGTACTGTAAAGTGTAGTGACTGTGTATTTTGTGGGCGAAACTTGGCAGCCAATTGCGCACAGCAACGTCCCACAAATAGCTCCCGGCATCTTCATACAGTTAAGGATAGTGGTGGGGGTGGGGGGGTGGGGGGGGCAGAGAGGAGTGCCCCCAAACCATTAAACTACTGAGTGCGATTGGCTGCCATGTTTCACCCACAAAATACACAGTCAATTCACTCAATTCTCTCCATTGATGTATCTGTTAAAAGCAGAATTTTTAGACGAGAAAAGACTAAGATGCATCCAGTTCGGTGTTAGAATGTGTGTGTGTGTGGATGTGTGTGTGGGTGTGTGGGTGGGTGAGTGTGTGGGTGTGTGTGGGTGGGTGTGTGTGTCGGGGCAGATGACAGAGACTGGATGCAACGAGGGGCAAGGGGTACTGGGCGAGGTGGGTGTAGAGAATGGCTAGGGTGAGCGGGGAGAGGGGTGGGGGTGATGGAGGGGTGGGGCTGGTGGAGGGGTGGGGCTGATGGAGGGGTGGGGGTGATGGAGGGGTGGGGCTGATGGAGGGGTGGGGGTGATGGAAACCGCCTCTGACTCCTGCCTTTCCCCCCCAGTTTAAGAGGATGCTGAACCGGGAGCTGACGCACCTGTCTGAGATGAGCCGCTCTGGCAACCAGGTGTCTCAGTTCATCTCCGACACCTTTCTCGGTGAGTTACTCCCCCACTCCAACCGCGAGCATCTCCCCGAGTGCCCCCTCCCCCTCACTGGAGACACCCACCGCGAGCTGCTGCCCCAGAGCCCCCTCCCTGGAGACACCCATCGCGAGCCCCTGCCCCAGAGCCCCCTCCCTCAAGATCCCCACAGAGACCCACATATGCACACATCTGGGGGTTTGTTTGTGTGTGGGATGGAGGGGGGGGTGCGCTGTGTGTATGCAGGGGTGTGGTGTGTGTTGGGGGAGAGCGGACTGTGACATGCCGGGGGCTGTGTATGTGTGCGTGGGGGCTGTGTGCGTATGTGCGCGTGTGCGGGCTGTGTGTGTGTGTCCACGCGCGCGGGCTGTGTGTGCGGGGGGGCTGTGTGCGCGGGGGGGCTGTGTGTGTGCGGGGGGGCTGTGTGTGTGCGGGGGGGCTGTGTGTGTGCGTGGGGGGTCTGTGTGTGTGTGTGCGCGTGGGGCTTGTGTATGGGGGGGGGTGTGGGACTGTACGTGTGTATCATAACAACAACGTGTGTGTGTGGATTGGGCTGTGTGTGTGTGTGAGGGGTAATAGACAGTGTATCTCAGTCTGGTGTCACGGCTGCAGCGTGGCTGGGGGTCTGACTTTGTGCCTCTGGCTCCCCCACAGACAAACAGAACGACGTGGAGATGCCGTCGCCTACACAGAAAGAGAGAGACAAGAAGAAGAAACAGCAGCTGATGACCCAGATCAGCGGCGTAAGAAAACTCCGACACAGCTCCAGCCTCACCAACTCCAGCCTCCCTCGCTTTGCGGTCAACACAGAGCACGAGGACTCGCTCTCCAAGGTACCCAACTTTAGATTATTCCCCCCCCCCCCAACCCGGCCCCAATACACATATACACATACAGCTACTCCCCCCCCCCCCCCCCCCCACACACACTTGCTCACTTACACACTCACGCACGCGGTTTCTTTCTTGTTATTGTCCTTCTCAGGAACTGGAAGATCTCAACAAGTGGGGACTCAACATCTTCAGACTGGCCGACTACTCCAGCGACCGGCCTCTCACCTGCATCATGTACGCCATTTTCCAGGTCAGTGGGTTCACCCCCCACCTTCCCCCTGCCCTCCGCCCCCACCTGGTTCTGGTTCTGTATCGGGCAGTGGTAGACGCAGGAAAAGATACACGTTTTCATGCGCTCTGAGGCGCTCCCTCTGTGTGAAGGGCACTGTATTGTTGTTGTCTTGATATGGACCTGGATTTAGGGAGCGAGGGAGGGAGTAAAGAAGAGAGGTAGGGAGGGATGGAGAGAAGGAGGGATTTAGAGAAGGGAGGGGGAGGATGGGGGGAGGGAGGGAGAGAGAGAGAGAGAGAGAGAGCAGAGGAGGAGGCAGGCGAGAGAGAGAGGAAGGGAGGGACCGAAGGAGGGAGAGGACGAGGGAGTGAGGAGGGAGGTGTCGCGACACTGCTCTGATGAATGGCTTGGTGTTGGCTGATTCCCGGTTGTTGCTGACAGGAGCGAGACCTGCTGAAGACTTTCCGAATCCCCGTGGACACCTTTGTCACGTACATGATGACGCTGGAAGATCACTACCACCCTGACGTGGCCTATCACAACAGCCTGCACGCCGCCGACGTGGCTCAGTCCACACACATCCTGCTCTCCACACCCGCCCTCGATGTAAGTCTCTGCCCATCTCCCTCCCTCTCCTCCTCCTCTTCCTCCTCCACTCTGCAGCTCTCCTCACCTCCCTCGCTATCCCCCTTCCTCCATTGCTCCCGCACACATGTTCAGGCCGCGATTTATTTCTCTCTCTGTTTCAGGCCGTCTTCACGGACCTCGAGATTCTTGCCGCCATTTTTGCCGCCGCCATCCACGACGTGGACCATCCGGGCGTCTCCAACCAGTTCCTCATCAACACCAGTGAGTGACGCACCTCGACGTGCACTCTCCCGCCCACTCCCCACTCTCCAATGTCCGTGAAAGATAGTCGCTGCGCTTAATGGCAAATACTGTAAAATTTGGGATTTCTGGGGAAGTGAGGAATTCTCAGTTGGGTTTGGGTGGGTTTCCGGCGATGGGTTTCCGCGTGTGTCAGACACCCGGCTGACCAACCCGTGAGGCAGTGGGTTAACCATGTGCAGAGGGAATGATCCCCAATCCTTTCCTGTTACGATGGGGGAGACCTCCCTCGGGGTCGAAGCCCCATCCAAACTCCCAGAGGTTATATTACTAAGATCTCCTCCCACTGCCTCCCTCCCCCCCCCCTCTCCCCGCCTCCCCCTCACTGCGGACCACCCTCACTCACTCACTTTAAATATAAGACCCCCTGCGTGATGTCACCAAGGTAACTGACACCAGCGCAGGGATGAAGTGGGGGTGACTATTATGGGATGGCAAGGGTGACGGTGTCAAACAGTCTCTGTGATGTGGAAGACTTCAATTGTGTTTTTTTTTACAATTGGGAATAATCATAAATACGTTTGTGAATTGTGACTGTGTGCGTCTGTGTGTGTGTTGTGTGTGTGTGTGTTGTGTCTGTGTGCGTGTGCGCGCGCGCCCGCGTTTCTAATCTCTGTGTGTATGTCCGTGTGTGTTTGCGTGTCTCTCTCTGTGTGGGCGAGTATCTGTGCCCAAAGTTTCTGATGTATGCACATATGTACAATAGGTGTCTGACAGTTTGACTGTGCGTGTGTCAAACTGCGTGCGTGTGCCTGACTCTGTGTGTGTGTGTGTGTGTGCGTGTGCTTGATTGCGTGTCCGTGTTTCCTTATTACATGTAAACAACACTTGTGGGGATTACAGTCACGGTTGTGTCCGACGTAAATAAAATCACTTTCCCCAAAGACAGGAATATCTTCACAAGGTCCCGCGCGGGGCGGGTGGTGACAGGAGCTCGCTCGCTCTCTGCGGTGGTCTCGGTCTGGCTGCCCGCTCTCCCCACGGCCTCTCCCTCCCCCGCTGGCTGGCAGGCCGGTCTGGGCTGGGTGTGGGGGGGGAGCCGGTGCGGTGGTCCGGGTGGGGAGGAGATTGGGGTGAATTGGGAACAAATTGGGACACAAGCCACCAATAAAACACGAGCAGGAATGAAGTGGGTTCCCAGGATCGCTCGTCCTCTTCCCCCCCACCTCTTCTCTCTCTGCTTTCCTTCCAGCCGAAAGCTCCGCTCCGCGTGCTGTCAAATGAGGGTCCGGGTTCCGAGCCGTAAGCAGTCTCTCCGCCAGCCAGACGGACCCCCTCCCCAACCGAAAAGGCTGTGTTAAATCCCAGCGTGTGTGTGGGCTTGGCAATCCCTTGGGATTAATTCACGGTGTTGCGCTGTGTAAAGCTCCCGGCGTGTGGGAATGTCGGAGTTACGTGCCGGCAGGGGAGGGGGAGACCTCGCCCGCGGGGGTCCGGGGCAGCTCTGGGTCCCCGCCGTTCGGGCTCCCATCTTCCTCTTCAACCTCTGCCCCGTCAAACTCTCCTTCCTCTTGCTCCGGCCCCTCGGAATCCTCCACCTCCTCCAGGGTCAGCTCGAACTGAAACTTGTCAGGGGGGGGCTGGGGTGGGTGGGGGGCAGCCTCGGGCCGTTCGGGCGGGGGCGAGGGGCTCTGGGGCATCATGCTCAGGTACCAGTTCCTGTTGTCCTCCAGCGTGTCCAGGATCTCCTGAGCATCAGGATGGACCAGGTCAGCCCAGGTCTCCCACAGAGGGTGGGCAATGTAGTCAATGAAACCCACCTGAGAGAGAGAGAGAGAGAGAGAGAGAGAGAGAGAGAGACGGAGGAGGTTAATGATTTATTCAAAAAACAGACAGATCGCTCCTCCTGATCTTCCAATCTATTTCAGATCTCTTCAAGTTTCCTTACTCCACACTCCGCTGCGGTAAATTATTGTAAATTATTGGTAAACGATTGGGGGAATCGCTTTCCGGGGTTAATAATCCCTTCAAAAATAAATTCGGTCACTCAGTCCACGACTGTCTGTGGGACACCGCTCTGTGCAATTGGCTGCCGCGATT
>NW_024704746.1:3569887-3572533 GCF_018977255.1 Callorhinchus milii | reverse complement strand
CGCCCACAAAATACAGTCACTGCACTTCAGAGTATAACCTGCGAAGCGCTTTGAGACGCCTCAATGACGTGATGAGGAGCTATATCAAATGCAAGGATTATTATTATTATTATTATTATTATCATCATCTCCCAGGCTTCGCCCACCCTCTCTCCCTCCACGACCACCGAACCTTTAGCCATTATACTGACCCACCCTCCAACCCAACCCTCCACCCCTCCAACACATTTGTCTCTGTATTCTCTCACAAAATCCCTCCTCCCTCCACATCGTGCGCCCCACACCCCCTATCTCGCTCTCTCTCTTTCTGTGTTTTTGGTCAACTACCACCAGCTCCCTCACCCCCCCCCCCCCCCCCACCACCGCCTCCGCAAGACATTACGATCACGCTGTATCCAGATGGATTATTAACGGAGGGAGGGAGGGAGGGGAGGGAATGAGAGAACGCGGGCGGGTAGACTGACCTGTGATTTCTCCACGGAGGCCGTCAGCTTGTCACACATGGGGCTGATCTCCATCCCTCGCTCCCGCTCCTTGTCTCCCTGGTGGAAGAACTCGTCCATGATGCGGTCCGTCCACTGGCGATACAGCTCCAGCGACTTGGTGGGATTGCTGAGGTCAGCACAGTGCACCATGTTCCTCAACACCTGCAACAGCCATCGCACCCACTCAGTACACAACCTCCCCTTCACTGCACCCTCCCCCACCATCACTATACCCTTCCCCACCATCACTACACCCTCCTACCCCATCACTACACCATCCCCCATCACTACACCATCCCCCACCATCACTATACCATCCCCCACCATCACTACACCTTCCCACCCCATCACTACACCCTCCCCCATCACTACACCCTTCCCCACCATAACTACACCCTCCCCCACCATCACTACACCCTCCCGCCCCATCACTACACACCCTCTCCCCTATGTGGGTCACTGTGCGTCACGTGGAGGTTACATGTGCGTTGCATGGCATATGCGTGTACCTGTATCCTGTCCGTGTAATTGTCCAGCAGCAGCACCCCCGAACTGGTGACTTTTTTAGTTTCCACCATGGTCTTGAGGTCAGCGAGCAGGCTCATGTGTTTGGACATGTCCGTGGCTAATACCTGGGCGGGAAACAAGGGAGGAAAGGGTTAGAGTCACCCCAACCCCCATCCGGGGAAATTCTTAACAACAAATTACACGCGTGTAGCGCCTTTCGCGTTGGGAGCATGTCCCAAAGAGCTGGATTAATAATCCTCGCGTTTTTGTCAGAGCGCCTGATCCCATCGTCGCAGTGTCTGAAAGGGCTTCACAGGATAACATGCTTCACACTGCAAAGTGGAGTGACTGTGCATCTTGTGGGCAAGGACAGGACCTCACTTTAACGTCTCATCTCTGCGCCGGAGGGTCGGTCTGGGCTGCGAGATCAAAGCTCCCGACGTGGGGATTGAACCCCCTCCAAACCTCCTGACCCGGTGTTGAGAGAAAGAGAGAGAGAGAGAGAGCGAGAGCGAGAGAGAGGGGGAGACCCTGTAATGTGCTCACCAAGTCGATGACCATCTTCCTGAGCATCTGCCGCTGTTTCTTGCTCAGGTTCTGGAAGATGTCACAGCAATCCTCCTGCAGCAGTTTGAAGCCCACGGCCAAGTGATGGTTCTCCAACACGGACTCGTCATTGTACATCAGAGCCAGCTCCGAGTCTGTGGGGGGGGGGGTGCAAGAGGGCATCGCATAGCAATGTTAGTGTCAACAACAACAACAGCAACAGCAACATCAATAGCTGCATCAGCATCAACAACTTCATCAACAACATACAGTAGAGAGGGCAGGAAGTGGGATGCGGAGGGAATACAGTGCCGTGGGCGTGGGGTGGGTGTTATGTAAGGGGAGCGAGTGAGACGGGGTAGGGGAAGGGGCATACAGGGTGAGGGGGGTGGGGCGGGGGGGGGAAGCCTGCAGGGCAGGGGTGGGGAGTGGACGGGAGAGTGCACGTCGAGGTGCGTCACTCACTGGTGTTGATGAGGAACTGGTTGGAGACGCCCGGATGGTCCACGTCGTGGATGGCGGCGGCAAAAATGGCGGCAAGAATCTCGAGGTCCGTGAAGACGGCCTGAAACAGAGAGAGAAATAAATCGCGGCCTGAACATGTGTGCGGGAGCAATGGAGGAAGGGGGATAGCGAGGGAGGTGAGGAGAGCTGCAGAGTGGAGGAGGAAGAGGAGGAGGAGAGGGAGGGAGATGGGCAGAGACTTACATCGAGGGCGGGTGTGGAGAGCAGGATGTGCGTAGACTGAGCCACGTCGGCGGCGTGCAGGCTGTTGTGATAGGCCACGTCAGGGTGGTAGTGATCTTCCAGCGTCATCATGTACGTGACAAAGGTGTCCACGGGGATTCGGAAAGTCTTCAGCAGGTCTCGCTCCTGTCAGCAACAACCGGGAATCAGCCAACGCCAAGCCATTCATCAGAGCAGTGTCGCGACACCTCCCTCCTCACTCCCTCGTCCTCTCCCTCCTTCGGTCCCTCCCTTCCTCTCTCTCTCGCCTGCCTCCTCCTTGCTCTCTCTCTCTCTCTCTCTCTCCCTCCCTCCCCCATCCTCCCCCTCCCTTCTCTAAATCCCTCCTTCTCTCCATCCCTCCCTACCTCTCTTCTTTACT